>NC_061120.1:109278483-109343322 GCF_002878395.1 Capsicum annuum | reverse complement strand
ATCTTAATATTGATTACGGCTTCTTTGACATCTAGAAGTTGAACTAGTTACCATAACCTAGTTTGAGGCATATTTTGTCAAAACATTGAAATCGTTTATTAGAAGTGGGATTGTCCAGCCCACATCGGCCAAGATTGGTGTTAGCCTTTCGAATTTAGTTGTAGATGTCAGGCATAGTTGAGACTAGTAAACCTTAGAGTAAGGTTAATTTATGGTTTCATAAGTTCTGATAATAATTTTTGTGGATAATGATTAAATGGCTCATGGTCATGATTTTCTTATCAAAATTGTATTTGGCATATAGATATTGTATTTCCTTTAAGTTATGTCAATTGGCCTATAGGGATATTATTTCCTCTAGTATTTACAATTGTCCTATATAAATGATGTTTCCTCTATGTTATGATAGTTGGCCTATAGAGATGATATCTCCTCTTAGTTATGATAATTGTTCTATAGAGATGATATTTCCTCTTAGTATGATATTGGCCTATAGAGATGATATTTCCTCTTTGTCATGATATTTGGCCTGTAGCGACGCTATCCCTCATTGATATAATATTTGGCCTATAGAGATGGTATTCCACATATTTATGATGTATGACCTATAGATAGGAGATATCTCTTAGAAGTGAGATTCTTATTGGTATATTACAAATCCTAGATATGAGATGATCACATATAAGCATTAGGTTTTATAGACATGTTATGCCTCACTGTTAGGCGATGACTTATAAATATTAAATAACTTGCTAATATGATTATTGATATGAGTTTCGGATATGTAGGTGGGCCTAAGGTCGTGATTACAATGTTATGATTATTGTAGACACATTTTGGGGCCAAGGTCCATATTATGATATGAATTGCATATCTTGAAAGTAGTTATACTAGTAAAGGATAGGATTATAGCCTATGAATATATATATATATATATATATATATATATATATATATATATATAAAAATGTTTATGTAAATATCTCTCCAATATGGGATAGATGAAACTGCGACATGATTTTATCATTCCAATGTTTGAATACTAGTGATGACATGCATAGATTCGGTACATTCATGATTATTGTGTTGGGGTTTGATACGATTCCAATTTGATTATAATCTTATTATTATTGTCATAACTAAGGGCTGAAACCTACTTTCTATTTTAAAATGGATTTCTTCACAATAGTAACTGCCTAACTTAATGAGTAAATTCTTTGTGTAGAATAGGTTAGCACTGATGTTTTTAAAATTTGACTGAGATATATTCAGTCCATGATTTGATACTACTATGTTCTCCAATCATAAGGTATTCCAATTCTTTATACACTTTTATAGAGATTTAGTCCCAAAGTTTACTCCGGGCAACTAACTTATAGATTTACATTATTTTACCCACGACTTTAGTCCATGCACCAATATTTAATAACTTATTAAGGATGTGATATTGATGATGAACGATAAATAGTTGAAATACACTCTACCATTCTTCTCTTTTTATATCTATTTACTTTAACCCTCGTTGGGCTTGTCATTTACTTTAGACCCAATGGGGTTGTTATTTACTTTATTCCTCATGGGGATTGCACTTTACTTTAGCTCTTGTGGGGCTTACTCTCTATTATGTGACATTAATTTAGATATTATGATGATGATATTGATGCTTGCCAAGGTTAGAGGATATTATGATGATTTGATGATACTCGGTAAGGTCGAAGGATATTGTGTGTTGATGTTGTTACCCGACAATGCCGAAGGATATTTTGATGATGCAATGATGCCCGAAAAAGCCAGAGGATATTGTGATTATGATATTAATACCTAGCATGACCGGAGGATTTTGCGATGATTATGTACTCGACAAGGCCGAAGGCTGATTCTGATGATGACTATTATGATTATGATGTACACTCTACCCTCCAGACCCCACTAGGTAGAAATACACTGGGTATGTTATTGTTTTGGGATTCTACTACATTCATTCTTGCATGTGCATTACTTATCACTCGTATTGTCCAGACCCTAACCAGGGCTTGGCCATGATAGATATCTCAAGTCCATCGGGGAATGGAGATCGCCCCCTTGCATCTTACCAACCACTATAATATCACCCTTGTCGGAAAATTCGGATCATATAATAGGAAAAATTCTAAGAATTAAAGATACTTCTATAATCAATATCAAACAGCAGACCAACATCACCCAAATCCAAGGTAATCCAAAAAATCCTCTACCAAAAGTGAACATCAATATAGTTTCAAGATATGCATCCGACTATAGCTAAAAACAAGTTTAAGCAGTCTGAGACATAAGAACCAAAACAAGAAATGTAGACTTCTGAGGTATGGAAGCTTACCACTTCAATGTCAAATCATGAACTGATCTCAAATTTGAATCACTGGACAAAAGAATTAGAAGTATAGCAAATTCCTACATCATGTGGGAATACAACGTCTGAAGATGGTTATTGGGGTGAATACTAGCATAATACTCAGGGACAAGTATAACATAATGCCATGATCATCGGTTTCAATTCATACAAAATCCAATGCACATAACAAAATGCATATACGTATATACTACATGTCGGGATAGGGAACAACGCTTAATATGAACTTTAAAACATTAGCTTGGATCATACAACTGGATCGCATAAAACAGTACCAATGGGCAATATGGACACCAACTCTCAAACCTTGATCGTCCCTAGTGTGTGTAGCCACATAAACCAAAGATAGATTATACACATATGCATGGGGACTCGAATCCTCTAGCCATATACAAAGTTAACATAAGCACCTAATCATGAAATATGTTATGGGGGACTAAAAACCTCGTATTATAATAATAACCATAAGGTGGACTGAAACCACCTGGTGAAAACAAATAGGACTCGAACCCTCAAGCCATAATGACCCCCGCACCAGCTAGCGCGGTTTACAGTGTCGGTCACTCGGAATTCCACTTTCATGACTCAACTACACAATCCTCTTTCAAAGCTTAATTAAAGAATTTAACACATATTTCTATTTTTATTAAACAATTTACACACTAGGTCGTCCCATTAGTATTGTCATACAAACCTTTCTTCCAAGATAATATAATCATGCCATGTCATCTAGTCAACTATCTGGAATCAAACCCATAGGTCAAAAGATATTCAAATAATCAATCATTTGTGACTCGAACCCATTTGATCAACTGAACCCTTAAGGATCCAATTCTACCATTTATATGTGGCCACAAAGGACTTTCAAGAAAAATATGCATGATTCATTATCCTTTTTATGCCAATGCATTATTACACGTGGGTAAACAATAATATGTTTCAAAAGCCCCTTTCTTTGACAATTTCACAAACATGTTGAGTGCATACAGTTTACAAAACCATAATCAAGGCAAAATTATCCGATTAGGTCTTATGTATGACTGCTCTATTTAATCACCATTCCCATGCACCCACAATTTCAAAAACATATTTAAAATATGAATCCTCATAATTAAACCATGGGAAAACGTTATTACATAATAAGATTTAAAAACCTTCAACACTTGTTAAAAAACCATTATAAATATCTAATCAATCATACTTTAAATCATATGCTTTTAAGAAATTTACAAAGAAAGAAGAGTAACTTGCCTGAAATATTCATAATAGTGGAGAAGAAACCTTTAATTGACTTATAGATGCTCAACCTTGGGGAAACCCTATCTTGCTTCTCTTTAGAGAATTTAAGAGAGAAAAATATATTGTTTGATTGTGTTATGGATGAAAATGAAGTCCCAATATGGTTTATAGGTCATGGGATATGTTTAGGGTAAGAGGGAAACATCTAAAATACCCTTATTAAAAGTTTAAAATTAAAATCGTTATAGATAACCTTACGACTTGAAAGGTTACCCTTCGACTCAGACACTCCAGTTATAACAAATCAAAACACCCTTGGGATCTTCATTACGTATTCTAAAACTAGGATCCTACATCTCATAATATGACAAAGTGACTTGTAGGATCAATTCATACTCTCAACAGTTTAAATAGAGGCACTAAATAGGACACATTACGAAATACACTCCTTATGACTTGTTAGAAGACTATACAAATCCTTAACTCCATTTATTATTAAGGCAGTGACTTAGGAGAATCCTTCTAGGCTCGTCATGACTAGGTCCTACTACCTTCAAAGACACATTAGGACTCATTAAGTGAGTCCTTGCTAGGGCAGAAAGCTCAAAACTCGAAAAATTTTCCAGGACCAAAAACCCGAGGCATCTTAAGTATGCACCAATATCTGTCAGCCTATATGAGATAATTGGATATATATGGGTGATGACTATTCCTTGTGTTGTTGTATATTGATTGAACCTTTCCAATTCTAGGGCAGTGGGATACAAATAGGCTTGTTTATGTATTTGGATTTCTAGAATATCAGGTTATTTGCATTGTTATTGATATTTTTATTAAGATTGTTATGATTATTATTATGTCTAGTTTATGAATAATAGGCCATTGATTCGATATAAGAATTTGAAGTATATATTTAGACTCATATATCTTGCAAATACATTATTATGCGTAATTATTTCATGTATATCCATATGGATTAGAAACCCTGAGTATGATAGTATTAAATCCTAATAGGATTAAAATGAGGTCTTAAATTAAAGACATGATGATTTATGTTATACTTTGAGTTGACCTCATATTTATATCTATATATATAACTAGCTATACATTGCTTGGTACTAACGTATATCCTTCCTTTATTTATTCATATTGTATATTTATTCCTTGACCTTGTTTATTGTTATCTATCCTTCTTTTATCCTTTATTCATATATTAGCCTTGGATATACTGTATAGTATTGAGATTTATGATTCAGACATGAATAGGATCGTTCATCCTTCACACTTTCTTAGCCTTATTATGTTAGCCCTTTGGACATGACTAGAATAGGCTATTCTTATTATCTCATTGAACCATTATGCGATTTATGGACATTAGGGTGTAGTTTTTATTCTATTAAATTTTGAACTTATTTGATTAATCTTTAGAGCTCAGTTGGTAGTTGCGTTCTGAGTACCATTCATTTAGTACTCAAACTACACTTCTACAACCTATAGATCATAGTATAGTTCATTGTTATTGATATATGCATCATGTGGAGCAACCATGGTTTAGCGACTCTAAGTGAGATCCTGATATTCGGAGTATTACTTATCTCTATCTTATGTATTAGACTAGCCTTCATATGGTATTTGGAGATAAGTTATATCAGTGTAATTTATTGAATCTATTTTTCTTTGTACTTTTATAATTTTAGAAACTCTTGTAATAATACCACTAGGTTTTGGAAATTTAATATGTGTTAATCTTTATTTTATTTATTTTATATTCTTTTTATTATATTATTAAGTAGTCCATTACAAGTGATTCCGAACTATGGGTTTGGCTTACCTACTATTGGGTTATGGAAGGTGCCATCATGACATTACAAATTGGGCTATGACAAATTGGTATCAGCGATTAGGCTTCTTCAGTGTTTTACAACAAACACTAAGTGTTAGTAGAGTCTTTAAGATCGGTGCGGAGATTACCGTAACCTATCTTCGAGAGGCTAAAAGGGCGCTTTTTGAAATTCACTTCTTGAATCCTTATCATGTGCCCGCCTTGCTATTTACGTCGAACACAATCTTTAACTCTATTCTATCCTAAATGAACAATGCAAGATGGGCGGTGGTATGGATAAATGCTAACAAGACTTCAACATTCATTTCAAGAGTTTTAGCGCAACATCAAACTAGAGAGTTAGACACAGATATTAAAGATCTTTAGCGTCAACCAAAGGATTAAGGCCCAGTTTAGGATCTAGTGTATCTCGTGGCTACTTTAGACTATTTGAGGTTTAGGATTAAGGATCCAAGTCATGTTACTCATGTTTTTGATCTCACTCAACCTTTAATGCCATTTAAATTCTATATAGACTAGAGTTGGGTTTATTGGTGTTCATAAGGGTTCATTATCAGTTCCTAAGTTCGAGATTAGATTTCTTAAGTGGGGCCAGACATGTTCCTCTTTTATATCTTTTGGAGTCAAACATTGGTGTATCAATGATTAAAGAACTAACAATGTCACTACATTTAGCATAGGAGCACTTCAAAGTAGTTGAGTATTCCTTCCATCAGTTTGTTGATTATGTGGGGACCATAGAGCGAGCATATACTAAGGCTTCGAGGTGGCGGTCAGAGGCCATGCCATCATTTTAGTGTTATTGGTATTTCATTTGATAGCTTGTTTTTGTTGTGGAAAGATGAGACATTGGTTCAGTGAGCTCCCCAAAAATGAGATAACTGATCTGATAGAGTTAGCATATATTCCCGACCAGCATAAAATTCCTAAGACTGGCTATGATTGCAAAAGAATGGACATAATTCTGGAATTCCCCTCAGTGTCAGTTGGCCATCCATTTGGGCGTAGTTTCTATATTTTCCATATTGATGCTTCAGGAGTTTCTACAACTATAAAGAGAGTGGTTACTGGTTTATAATGTTTCCCCAGCATGGGATTTCTACTCAATTGGCACATTCAGATCAGCCTCGTGATGTTGTTTCATCTTTAGTTAGAGATAGTGTATGTAGAACCTCAGTTGATGATTCAGACGATTTGTTCAAGTTAGACCCATTAAGATTTATTTTCCATATGTCCTTCAGGCATGTGATTATGGAGGTCACAACGATTGGTGTGTTTTTATTCCTACATTTATCTTTTATTATATGCATTAGGGTTTTTCTTACCCAATGATGATGAGTTTATATTGATTATTATGTGCCTTCTAATTAAATTAATGATTATACGACGACTCTTGTAGTTTATTTCTTTTATTAGTGAATGTAGTAGATCTGTGTTATTATTTTTCCCATATGGGTGTAGATTTAGGTTTGAGTCAAATTTATCTTGACACATTGGCCTTATTGTGGATCTTGACTTGTACGTGATATTGATGTTCATTTTCTTACCGCCTCTTTATTATATTGATCTTGATATAAATGTTGCTATAACTACCACTCTTTGAGTTTATTGATATTATTTTATATTATTACATGATGTTATTGACTCTACCGGGGTAGTTATATAAACTAGTGACATCTAATAAAAATTGCATTTCTTTTGACCATATTCAGTGGCTTGAGTAGATATAGCCTGGTTTGATGATTTATTTCCTCAAGCACAGTGAGGTTGACTATGTTCCCTCTTAATTAGTTGTATTAGGTTTACTCGGGGATGTATTTTTATATAGAAGGTACTTGGACGTTCTATGGTGTTGATATGACTCTAGAGTTGGCGATATAGTTGTATTGCCTATTTTTTAGTTTGGGATCCTTAGTATCATGACCTGACCCGAGGCCCTGTCCATGATGAGCACCTCGAACCATGAAAAACCAGACGCCCAACTCTATCTAGCAATCATGCTCAAAGATCGTTCAATATAAGGAAATGGGGAAAATTATCATACAAAAACATGGTCAATCTCATAAGCTAAACCTTTCAAAAGGAATTTCTTAACATTAAAAACAATGACACCAATCTGCGATATCTCTAATAATTCATGAATCAACATACGACTAAAATTGGGACAAGGCCTCGAGTCAGACCATAAATCAAAATAAAATAACAATGTCTAATAACCAGAGAGGGAGTATAAATCCTCGTAACATCCCCAAGTTTAAATCAATAAGCAATTGGATAATTCATAACATATGAAATTAAAATACTTCATAACAAGAGAGGGAGTATAAATCCTCATGCTCTCAATTCAAATTTTAGAACATCGAATGACTATATATATATATATATACATACATACATATATATATATATATATACGAGTAAAAATCAATTTCAAGGGTAAGGCCTGAAGAACAAAACATTATCATCAAAAGGGTTCACAATGCATAATTGTCAATGTAAATTCAAAACCATTTGTAAATACATGATTTATCAACATTCAAACATTATCAAAAATGATTTCACCATGCCCATGAATTTTAGGATAACCCCACATCCCTTAGATTACTTAGTTCAAAGAATAGAACTCAAATCTTGACTTGTTTTTTTGAAATCTTGAACTTATAATTGGATTCTTGAAATTTGGGAGGGGTGTTAGGGTTTTCTTCTTGATGGAATTGAGTAGTTTTAGGCATATAATACCCTAATAAAATTTTAATCAGTTGTTAACATGAATTGGGGTTACGGGGAAAAGTCTAAACTGCCTTTTGAAAATTAAAATTTTCAACAAAATCCCATTTTTGACAATTGACGCATCGCGTCAGGGGCATCAATGTGATTGCCATCGCGATGCGCCAATTTTGCGTTGACACTCTTGTTTCAAAATTTAAAAACATCTCAAACCTTCTCCAAAAAATCTAAAACTACCCCGAGATATCCCCGTTAGACCCCTGAACATGAATTAACTTAATAAATCTGTATATTGGGGTTAGGAGGTCAATTTAAAATTCGTTTAGGGGATAAAAATATTAATAAGTCTTTTTAACACTTACAAGAATTTTCAGGTTATAAGTTACCTATGCATGCTACTAAGTGCGGTATCAAGTCAAGAATGCTACGGGGCGTTACATTATCTGCCCCTTGGGATCATTCATCCCCGAATGATTGCTCGGGATATATACAAGCACGATCTCAAGCACACAAAGGAAAAGATAAGGATAGTAGTATATGATATGTACCTTTTATGTTGTCATCCATGTTGTCAAAGAGATTTAGGTATCTATTAGACATGTCATCTTATGGCTCCCAAGTAGATTCCTCAACTTTCTGATTCTTCAACTACACCTTAACAAAAACTATATTCTTACTCCTCATCTTTTGAACTTGGCAATCAAAAATGGGAATGGGCTCTTCTTTGTTGACAAGGAGTCTTTCACATTGATCTCCTCTATAGGCAACACCAGAGACTGGCCTCCAATATACTTGAAAAATATTTATTCATGGAATATCGAATGAATAAAAGCTAGACTTGTGGGCAAATCTAATTCATAGGAAACCCCACCTAACCTTCCTACGATCTGATATGGTCCTATATAATAAGGACTAAGCTTCCCTTTCTTTTCAAATTATATGACTCCCATCATAGGAAAGACCTTTAGGAATACCCAATCTTCAACTTTGAATTTTAAATATCTCCATCTAACATCGACATAAGACTTCTGAAGACTCTGAGCAATATAAAGTCACTCCCTAATGATCTTAACCTTTTTAATTGCCTTATGAACTAGGTCAGGGCAAAATAACCATGTTTCACCCACTTTATACCACTCTATGGGTGACTTAAATCTCCTTCCATAAATTGCTTCAAAAGAAACCATCTGGATACTGGAATGGTAGCTATTGTTGTAGGGAAATTCTATCAATGGAAAATGGTCCACCCAACTAACTTTGATGTCAACCACACAGGATCTCAACATATTCACAAGGGTCTGAATGGTGCATTCAGATTATCCATCAGCCTGAAGGTGGAAAGCAGTACTCAGGTTCACTTAGGTACCTAAACTCCTCAGAAAAGATCACCAAAATTGAGAAGAAAACTCTGTACCCCATTTAGATATAATAGATAGAGGAGCGCCTTGCAATCAGACTATCTGTCGAATATACAGTTTAGCATTATCATCCCCCCAGTAATTCACCTGTACGAGAAGAAAATGAGTGGACTTGATAATCCGGTCTACAATTACAAAAATGGAATCAAATTGGTTTCCAGACTTTTAAGCCCCGCGATGATGTCCATATTAATCATATCCCACTTCCACCGAGGAAGAGCTATCTGTCTGGAAGTGTCACCTGGTCTCAAATGTTCTACCTTGACTTACTGATAATTCATACACTTAGAAACAAAATTTCCAACATCTCGTTTCATATTATTCCACCAATAGATAGCCTTAAGGTAATAATACATTTTCGTAGAGCCTGGGTGAACAACATACCTCAAAGTGTGAGCTTCACTAAGAATCCTCTCTCACAAACCATCCATGTTTGGTACACACAGCCTACCCTGATACGAAAAAATCCTATTACCTCAAATTTCAAATATCATCACTTTGTGTTGACCAATATCTTTCTTAATCTGAATCAAAATAGGGTCTTTGACCTGCTTTACCTTAACTTCAACAAATAAGAAGGATTTATATATCTTATATACGAACACTACCCCATCTTTGTAATGCAAAAGTCAAACTCCAAAATTTTTAAGCCGATGAATATCTTTCACTATCTACCTCTGCCCTTTCTTAACATGAGAAAGAATGCCCCTTGACAACCTATTAAAGGTGTCGGCCACCATATTCACCTTGCCTAAATGGTAGTGTAGGCTCATGTTAAAATCCATCAATAGTTTCATTCACCGCCTCTACCTAAGATTAAGCTCTTTCTATGAGAAAACATACTGCAAACTTTTGTGATCAATGAATATATCTACATGCACCTATAAAGATAATGCCGCTAGATCTTAAGTGCAAAAACCATAGCCGCTAACTCTAGGTCATGGGTAGGCTAATTTTTTTCATGCACCTTAATTTGATAAGATGCATAAGACACTACCATACCATGTTGCATAAGCACACACCCAAGTCCCACCTGAGACACATCGCAGTACACAACAAAACCCTCTAGACCCTCGAGAAGGGTAAAAACTTGAACGGTAGTCAATTTGGCTTTCATTTTCTCAAAGTTATTCTCAAAGGAGTCAAACCACAAGAATTTTATCTTCTTTGGAGTCAACTTAGTAAGTGGAGCAACTATTAAGAAAAACTCTCTATAAATCTTTTGCAATACCTTGCCAAATCTAAGAAGTTCTGAATATCAGTTGGAGTCGTGGTTCTAAGCCATTTTCTCACTGCCTCATCCTTTTAGGGGTCAAATTTAATCCCCTCACTAAAAATAATGTGCCCTAGGAAAGCAATGGCACTAAGCGATAATTCAAATTTTGAAAACTTTGCATATAATTCATGATCTTTAAGGGTCTGAAGCATGATTCAAAGGTGATTGGCATACTCTTCATCACTTTTGGAGTAAACCAAAATATTGTCTATAAAGACTATGACAAATAGATCAAGAAACTAAAAAAACACCACATTAATTCCTTAAATGGAATTGAAGTGAATCATATTAAGCGCTATAAGATCCGCCACAGTGTCATAATGACAGACAGATATAACATAATTTCTATACACCCTCCTAGCCATAATAGAGTCACTAACAAGAGTAGAAATAGAGAAAGGTTTTGGAATGCTTTCAAGCTCAAAACCAAAACTAAAAATCACATTAGTGGTCACATAAGACAAGGTAGACCCGGGGTCAAGAAGGACATACACATCATGTGAGAAATTTTGTAATGTACCTATAACAACATCCAATGAAGCCTCTGCATCTTAGAAGCTAGATAGAACATATAACGAGTTTTGACTACCTTCAGTAGCTAAAGTAGTAACCATGGGTAGTGGTTGGTCCATGTAATCATCCAAAGACTTAGTACCCCTAATATTACCTCTAGCTGTCAGACAAGCTCTTTGAATAAGGCTTGGCTGGCCACAAACATTGCATTCCATTGAGCCAAACTAAAATCTTTCAGGGTGGTTCTTCCCGCACAAATTACACCAAGGTTATTTCCTAAATGGTTGGTCCACATTTCCCTGGGATAGAGTACCTTGTACTTTCGATCCATTGTTTCGCTAAAAATTTTGAAACCTCTGATCAAATAGGGGTCTAGGAGCTGGGGCGCTATCTAAAGATTTAGCATTACTCTAAAACTTTTTTTTGACTTATTCTTACCCTAATTATTACCACCATGGTTCTGACTGTTATTCTGGTCTGTAGGTCTAGCACTTTTTGATTGCTTCTGCTTTTCTCTTATCTTAGTAAACCTTTTTTTCTGCTCTTCGACGTGCTGCATATGAATGGACAAATTGGAGAAATCCATATCTATATTAAGAATTGGTCCCTCGCATTCCAATACCAAATCATCCTAAAGACCAAATGTAAACTTTCTCATGAGAGCTCTTATATTACCTGCCAATTCTAAAGCATACCTGGACAACTAGGTGAAATTTAATGTATACTCCTTCACACTCATTTTTCCTTGTTTCAAGTTCACTAATTCCCTCAATTCCTGGGGGAGGAAATGATCTAGGAAAGCTTCCAAAGACTCACCCCATATAGAAGGCTTAGCATCTCTACCTTTTGAATCCTCCCTTTTATTATACCACTAATTGGCCACATCCTTAGACTGATAGGCTGCAAATTTAACCCCTTCAACGTCATTCAGATGGATAACTATGAAAATTTTCTCTAGATCATCAATGAACCCTCAGGGGTCCTCGTCAAACTTTATGCCAGTATACATTAATTGGTTTAGTCTTATTAATTAACGAACTAGTGTAATCTCAAATGAACAAGACACAGAATCTATATCTTCAGACCAAAGAGCCTGAGAAGCCATGAGCAGGGCAATCATATGCATAGAATTTCAAAATTCAGAATTAGAGACCTTCCTCTGGGAAGGATAAGTACGGTTAGTTCCAAATCGAGAAGCACAACGTGGAATTGTCTAAACCAGAGGGACTCTTAGAGTAGCAACAAAATCTAGAGAAGCAACAAACTCTAGAGTACGATCCCTATTTTGAGTCTGTATCTAATAGGTCGGGCGGACATCCTCAACTTGGGCATTCCATTTGGTGGATCAATGATAGGCATGATAACTTTCTAAAATATAGGAAATAATTGATTTGTGGATATTTAGACTTTAGGATAAACAAAATCATTAAAAGAAGAGAGACATTCGTAAACGCCTTGTAGCCTCCTAATTATAAGTGAGGTGCACTACAAACCCATAAAAAGGACTCTACCCGATGCAACTTTATTGATACCCTGGGATTATAAATCATTCCCTGATACAAAGTTTTTCATAGCCCGAGCTGAGGCCCGAGCTGCAATGTGCATCCCAAACGATGAAGGACTGGGTGCCCATCTCTATCTGGTAATCATGCACAATGATCATACAATATAAAGAAATTTTGAAAACTATCATAAAAAATTATGGTCAATCTCATAATCCAAGATTAACTTCTATAACAAATGATATTCAATACATGGGAGACATGATTCCTTTGTATAAACAAGTTAGGAAGATTCTTGGTGTTTTACCTAAGTCTTGAGAGTGGATGACATAACTTAGGAAATAAACCTGAATAGCTTCACTGTGTTTGAAATGATAAGAAACCTGAAAACCTATGAACTCAAGAAACAAAAAGGGGAATAAAAGAACGAAGCAGAAAAGGAAAATTTTTTGGCATTAAAAGCTTCAAGGATAGATTCAAATGAAGATAACATTGAATTTTCCTTCTTGGCAAAAAGATTTTCTAAGGCTATGAGGAAAAGTGGTCAGATTAAAAGAAGTAGAAATGGTAGAAGAAAAGGACTCACTATAGAAGTGTGTGACAGATGTTGTAGTCCGGGGCATTTCATGAAATACTGTACAATGAACAAAATAGACTACCAGGATTATATCAATATTTAAAGTGAAAAAGGAAAGAATAGGGCTAATGTCCTTGAAAAATCAAAAAGATGGGCTGTAACCGATTTTGCAGTTATTCAAGCCTTAGATAGTTGGGGTGACTTTTCTAGTGAATCTGATAAAGCTGAGAAGTTTTCAGATATTTCCATTCATATAGTGGAGGATGATAAAGTTAATTTTTATTCCTGCATTTACTTGTATGGAAAACATGAAGATGAAGAAGAAAATGAGGTAACACTTTCTGACCTTAAAGAAAACTTTGATAACTATTCTGTTAGAATGGTAAAAGAGCTTGCAAATGTGTTGATTGACTCTTTGTATGAAATGATTGTGAAAAAATTGATTGAGAAGAAAAAGTGGAAAGCCAAGAGCTTGATTTAATATCTTTAACACTACAAATATCTGAAATGGATTAGAAAGTTACTAAGTTAAAATATAAGAATCTGAAATTAGTAAGTCAACTGGAGAAAAGAGACAATGCTAGGTATAAAGAGAAGAATAGTTCTCTATTTGAAAAAAAAGAAGATTGGGAGCTTGAATTGATAGATTTGACTTATCAGATATCTAAAATAGAGAAACAGGTTGGTAAGCTGAAATTTGAAAATCTAAGTTTGGTAAGTCAATTGGAGAAAGTAAATGCTTTGGAGAGAAAAGGGAAGAAAGTAAAGAAAGAAGCATCAAAGTTTTAGCTTGAGCTTCAAGAAAATTGGAGGATTCTCAAGGACATCTTAATACTACATTCTAGAAGAATGAGGAGTTATATAGATACCTAGCCAATCTAATGGAAGAACTCAAGAAATCTCAATAATAAACTATATCCGCATAAATCCTTTCTAGCTTAACTAGTCAAGGAGTCAACAATGGTGAGGGCTTTGGGTATCAGTACGAAGCTCATTCATTTAGATCACAAGGCAAAGGTGTTCAAGATGTCAAAAACAAACTCCATGAATCATTGTGCACTCACTGTATGAAATATTTATCGTAGAGGTTTTTAACCTTTGAAAAAAATAAGAAGCTATCATTGCCTTGATGGGAAAAGAACAATTAAATCACACCTTTGTCTTCCTATTAGGAACTCAAACTCCAGTAGGTTTCAAAATATACCAAATGATTTTGCTTGAAGGTAGGAGAAAAGGTTTACAGTCAAAAGTACTTTCTTAAATATATTTGTTCAAAGCTAAGACTAGAAGGTGTGATTGTATTCTCTTTCTCAAGAAATTCCTTTATGGAGGTGTATTAAATTGAATAAGATAAAAGAATCAGGAAAAGATGTACAGGTAAAAAGGATCAAGAAAATATGTATGTGTGGGCTGCTCCAAAACAAGGAACACGTTGATGATGATGAAGGTCAATGACAAATTTGATACAGTGGGGAGTGATGATAGTTATATAATCAAAGAAACACCTCAAGAAGTATATAGTCAAAATTTCATAGGGACCCAATCTTAGTGGAATTCATCTCAAAAGATAAAACTAGAAGCACATATCATCTCATCCCCCTAGACATTCAATTTGATAGTAGGAGTGCAAATAATAGCCTAAGTAAGAAATCACATGGCTTTTTTAGCATTCCTATTCAAAAAAATAAGCTCACAAATGTGTAAATGATTCTAAAAGATGTTACCAAGTTCAAAGTAACACAGAAAAATTGATGGACATTTTAGGATTCCAAGTTTGGGAACTGGTCCTCAGACATATTTACCAAACAAGTCATGGCATGAGGTGGTGTAATGAATCTAGACAGGTAAGGTTGGGATTGATTAGATTAAATTGACCTACTATTATGTGAATCAATGTATCTTTACAAATTTTGCAATGATGAAGAGACAGGTTTCCTTCATAATGCAAATACATATTAGTCTAACTCAGTATCATACCTTTGCAGGAATACACCCATGGAAACAACTATATAAAAAGGCAGATGTGACATACTCATTATCGAAGATTCACCCAAAATAGAGAGAGACCTGGTCCTTTCTCTTCGGTTAGTATCATGTATATGCAATTTTTATCTATTCTGTCAAGAAAAATCTACATTCTCTCTCGCGTTATGTAAGAAAAAAAATGTCTTATTCCAAAAAGGTAGAAGTGCCAGCTAAAATTTTAAGTTGATCATATCTCATTCCCATAGAAAACCCTTCCTCATGCTTATTTGTTCCTTTATATCTTGTTTCTCCCGCTCCTTCTCTCGACAAAAGTAAAAATCTAGTCCCAAATAACCATTTAGAGAAAAAAACTTTCCTGATGGTTATAGATCTCCTATATTCATGTCATTCAAATTATTTTGAGCTTAGAATTGATAGAAATGAGCTCCCAAACCTTCCTCAAAATACACTTTATCTCTTACTCTTCCAAAGAAAAACGCCTTCATCACTCAAATTGTAGATGAAGAATCATCCATGAACCTTTAAAATTATTCTATTAATACATTGATAACTGAGGCCTGGGTTGTTGAAAATATTATCTTACTATCAAATAGCCATAAAAGAGTATAATTAGTCCTAAGATAAAAAACATTAGTGAAACACCAAGAAAATCGGGAGAGAAGTTTTGAAGCTTTAATGAAAAGCAACAAAGTCTTGAGGGACCTGGTCTTAAAAGGGAAAAAGTTGCTGAAAATAATTTGTTATTACTTATTCTAGAAGGAAGAATGAAGATAAAAGTAAGGTTGTATCCAAGGAAGTTATAAATAGGTTGGAAGGATTTTTTTTTCAAACGGGCTAATAGAACCTAGTATGTTGCAATTAGTTGAGCTAGTTAAACATTAAGGTTTGATGAATCTTATGGAAGGACCTATTCCCATTACTTTTGATGAAATAGTTAGGCAATTCTATTCCATATTAGAATTCTAAGAATATGGGTTGCATTTGACTGCATAGGTCCATGGAAAGAAAATAAAGATTAATGAAGAAACATTGGGAAGAATTCTAGAAGTTTCAATTTGTGGTGTGAGGATTGTCTCAAAGTATAAAACCTTAATAATGTTTTTAGGAAAAAAGAAATCAAATGTCAAAGGAAGATCGGCAGCTGAAGTCAATAGAAAATCACTCAAGAGTGAATTTTAATTGGTTTTTTACTTTGTTAACAAGGTGATTCTGCTTAGATCATAAAAAGAAAATATTACCTCAGCTGTTGACTTGTATATCATGGAATCCCTTAGGAAATTTTAATTCATTAGTATACCTGCATTGATGATGGAACACATAAACAAAGTGATTCTTGTAAAAAATTGAAAACATGGCATGTCTTATGATTATCGATTAAATAAGGTCTGTAATCACTTTTGTATAGTATGTGAGAATGGAATTTAGGGAATTGCCTTACAAATTCTTTGAATACAAACACTAATCAAAAAAGAGTATGTCAAGAAGAACTAAAGCACATCCTACAAAAGGGAATTCCATAAAGAGATATAGAATTTGTTCCTCAATATAACTGCTAAGGATGTAGAGATTATCTAACTGAATATGACAATTCAACATCTGACTATTAAAGAACCAAATGTCACTAATGAGCTTAAAACTCAGAATGTTGACCTAAAGAAAAAGGACTCCACCTTGAAAGATGAGGTTCTTGGTAAGAATACAGAGATATGACATTTAACCAAGGAATTGTTGCACTATCATGTTCTGTATCATAATAACCTGGCTCTACTACTTCAAACCATCCTCCTAAGTGTAAGGCCCTACAAAGTTCCCTCATAGTTTGAGCCGTAAGGCGTGTATAGTGAGGCGTGATTCCTTCCTTAAAAGATTGAGAAGTTGCTTCCTAAGTGAGTAACGTGTTAACTATATAGAATTTTCCTAATTTCTACTTTTTTCAAGTAGGAAATCTGATAAGATTTCCATCGATATAATATTTTCCCAAATACAACACTCGGGTAAGAAGTTATAGCTAATTTAAGCCATAGTCATAAAACTATATCACTTAACTGCCTGGCGCATCGCGGAGAGGGTTGATTTGGCAGTTGTCAATTTCCAATGGAACCCTGTGATAGTGGCACATCATAGAGAATTCCCTGTTCCCAACCAGTGGTAAAACACGATGGCTCCACATTGTGGAGGTTGCCAATTTTCCAATTGTCAAATTCCAGTAAGCTGCTACGATAAGTGGCACGTCGCGGATGCCAATGAAATTAGGTTCCAGTTCAATTTTTCTAGTTTCACACAGATGTTTAAAAGGGAACTTTGGACCTTTTCCAAGCCTATAAAATTGTGGAAACACTAAATCAAAGCCATTTACAAGCATCTTATGAAGTTTTTCTCAAGTTTTATCTTAACATAAATTCTAAGTATCCAAAACCTCTTCCAAGAACCTCAAGAATCCACCATGAATTTCCTAAATTGTGTCAAGATTCAAGGTTCCCAAGTCAAGGACTTCAAGAATCCTCTTTCTAGAGCATGAATAGTGTTCCAAGAGTGAGAGTTCATCAAAAGCTTCTAATTCAAGGTATGTGGGGTTTTAGAACAAGGGTAACCCTTTCACTCTTGTTCTACATGCTTTCTTGAGTATTTACAGCTGGGTATAAACCCCATGATTTTACTTCTTGATAAGCTAATATTTGCATTGTTGAGATATTCAAGCATATGACTATATTGAGATTTTGAGGTAACTTGCTGAAATTCCCAGATTTCCACATGATTTATGAATCTATATGCTATATATTATGCTTTTGATAAGCTTTAACTTGAGATTTAATTATGGGTTAGTAATCCCTATTTGAGACTTGTGAAATTATGAACTCTTGTGCTATGAGCACCCATGCTTTGAGTATTTAGAGATGATTGAGAAATGAATTAACCTAATGGTCCTTGAGCTTTGAAATCCACTTCACTATATCAGATTATTGATTTGATTATTAGGTTCATGGTGAACCATATTATTATTCTAAAAGTGGATTCTTTTTATGAGATGAGCACAGATAATCTAAAGGGAGTAGTATTTAGCATCGAGTGGGTATGTTTTTATGGTTTCTTACCCCAAAACTATATGCCACTATAGGTTGGACCTAAGGCCGAGTTTATAATAATTATGATTGGGCCTGAGGCTGAGTTTCATTTAGTGATCACTAGACTTAGGTTATACTCGCTGGAAAGAGTATGACGCTCCTTCCCAACATGGGGTCTCTTCTTTAGAAGGACAAAATGTTGGACTCCATGTAGCTCACATGTTTTATGTCAGTTACTAGAACCTCTCTTGAAATTTAGACTTCAAGATTAAATACCTATTTTTCCTTCCCTATAAGCTATTTTCCTGAATGGTTGAATTGAAAAGATGTTTCACCAACTAAAGTATTTTCTTGATGTGTGTTATTTCCTAAATGAAAGAATCTCCCCTTGTTATAGTACTTTTATAAAGCATTGAGGTAAGTTGTTTCCATAAACTAGAATGTCTTTCCATTTGAGATGAAATGATTTCCCTAAAGCTTGAGATGAGATATTTCCCTAAAGTGAATAAAATTCCTTCAAGTGTGTTTTCAAGTTATATGATTCTGAATTCTAAGTATATGAGTTCTAAATAGTTCTAAAATGTTTAGCATTGAAGAAGTTTTACTCTCCATGAGACTTATGCATGAGTTGAAAGTATAGTTTAAAGTCTCTTAGCCTTTGGGTATTGAGAATAAGAGAAGATTTTAAATTTTTACATTAAACAATAATGACTCATGAGATTTGTATTACATGCTCCATTCTACATAACTTATGAGCTTTATATTTTATACTTGTTTAAGCCATGTGAGTCATCTCATAATGTATACATGATTTGATTAAAGAAGATTGTTACTATTTTATTCATATGCATTCACCCTTACATACTCAGTACATTCCTAGTACTAATCTATATATATGTCTATGTGCTACATTATGTCAAAATGTAGGTTTAGGTGCTCAGTCCCAGCCTCGCCCATGATTCTTCGAGTACCTAGCGTAGGTTTTTTACAGTGGTGAGTCCTCATGATTCGAGGATCGATCTTTAGATATTTACCGTACTTGAGAGACTATGTTCTATCTTTAGTTTATTTTAAGCCAGTTGGGGACCTATCCCAACGACTCTCTAGATTTTGATCTATAGAAGCATGTCAGACTAGTGCCAGACTTGTGATGTGTCGAGGGTTCGATATTATGGTTTTATTGAGATTTCTCTATATTGTGGTCTTATAGATCGAGTATCTTTTCTATATTTCCTTTCATGTGATATGACTACGGTAGTGTTGAGTCCATTCTTATCATGAATTAAGTATCATTGGTAAAAACTGGCTCTAAAGGTTAGCTTGGGGCTACTCATAGCGTTAGGCACCGTGTCACATCCCTGGAGACGATTTCAGGTTGTTACACTAAGTCCCTCCCATATTTAACAATTTTTAATTTCTATAACAATTTCTTTAGAACATTCAAATTATGCACTGCATTAATACTTATCCTCTAATTATGAAATAATAAATTTTTGTTTTGTGTGTTCCCTTTGTTCCCTATATGTTACAATGTTGCTATTCATAATTATTTTGCAACAGTGGCCATAAGTTAACTGATTTATGCTTATTTTACTCTTGGTTTACTATTTTTACTTTTCAATTATTCCAAAAAGGGGAATACTAATCTCATGTAGTATTGTTTGTGATTGAATTTGAGGTACCTGGTCATTAACTGTGTGGTAAAACCCCTAGGGTTCCAACAAGGTCCGTTCTTTTCTTGTTTATTTTTTATTGCTCGATAGTGATTTTGTGATTGATATATCTTGGATTCATCTCTTAGTTTTGTTGGGTTCTTTTCCTTGTGATATTTTGACCTTGTTATTAGTATGGACATTAGATGCTCCTTTCTTGATATGATATGGTTTTGTCTACTGGGATTAGAAGGTTAGAGGCCATTGGCCTTTTCTATGACATCTTCCTTAGTAGGTAAATTATAAACTCTTCATCTTGAGTTATTATGGTTCTGGTGGGAGTCTTGACTTTGACCTTGGTTTTGAGATTGGTATTTCTTCTTCGATGATGTGATTCTTGGGTAGAGCCAAGATATACCTATATCTGAGTTTGTTCAGCCAAATGAGTGTTGGTGGAGTGTTTCTCCTTATTTGTACGTACCTTTGACTATTTTTTTTCTTGGTGGATTACTGGATGTGTTAGTTTTCATCTTAAGTTACATTTCTCCAAGTTGCTAGAGTTATGTCCTTTACCGGTGCGGTTTAAAACCTTGGGAAGTTTTTGAGTATGTATTGATAGTTCATGATCTCCAGTGGATATGGAGTGGGTTATTTGCATTTTCATCTAGGGATTCATCTGTTTGCATGATTTTTATTTTGTGGCTATATTTCATAACCTCTAGCTGATATAAAGTTGGTTTCTTGTATTTTAAGATGATGGTTATCCCTGTGGTTATTTTTGCTCTTCAGATAGGTCTTGAATGTGTCCTGGTATAGATTATCTCAAATATGTTAGATTTGGACTATAAATTCAATTTGAATAAATAACAATGATATAGGCTTATTGGTTCAGTTTTGACTTGATTCCTTGGAATGGCAATTTGGAAGATATGATAGAGTTGGAATATGAATGTATACCCATCTTCTGTTTTGGTTTGGGTAGTTTAGATTGAGTGATTCAGCATAGGTGTTGAGGTTTCAACTTGGTGTTGTAGAGCTTGTGTACAACATTTATTTTACACTTGTATATTTTTGAATTTAATTTATAGGATGGCTAAGCCTACTCAATGGTTGCCTACTCAGACTTCTCAATTTCATATGAATTCTTGTTTATAAATTTTCAGATGATACATCAAGGACCCAGTAGTAGTTATTTCAGCTTTACCTCAGTTTCTAATTTTTTTTAGGAATTTTGTAGATATACACAGTGCGTGTAATATACTTGAGTTGGATTCATCATGGCTTCATTCTTGGGTTATGAGAAATCCTGTAGTGGGATAGTTCGATGATAAGTAATTATGCCTTGATCTCTTGGATTTTAGTTTTAATATTATTCAGACTAGTTGTAGCATTGGCTTTGATTGCATTCCTTCATTATATCTATTAATGTGCGACCAGGCCAACTCCTTTACTAGTTATTTCTTCAAAATCATAGATATGCTTGATGCACATGAAACTGTTTTTTCAATGATATCAAAGTATTTTTTTCTCATAGAGTGGTTTATGATATCAGAAATAGTGGTATATTCACATCTCATCAGGAGGACAGAGGGATATGGAAAGAGAATCATAGTGAGTCATTTATTCTTAAAGCTTGTTGGGAATAGATAAGAAATCGAATGGGCATTCAAGCTTGGACTCAATTTATCTGGGATAAAGCCATTCCTACAATAATTAGCATTTTTGAGTGGAAGATCTTATTTTACTTTGTATGCGGGGATTTCAGAATCAGTTAAGGGAATAAATTCAGATGAAATGTCTAAGATTAGTAAGCAGATGCTTGTGCTATTCTAGAGCCTTATCGAATTATTCTCATGTTTTCTATACGAACATTCAATGGGTCAGCTTAAGTTTGTTGGTTTCTTGGTGACAATATTGAGCGGATAAGATATGGGTGATTTTTTTCCTTCTGGTTTGGAGTGGATAATAGGTGTGAAATAGTAAATTAATGATACATTTGGATTTGGAGTGGGTGGCATGACAAATGCCTTGATCTACTTTTGGCTCAGTTAATCCTTGGATAGATTTATGCTTATATTGTGATGGTATTAGTGTGTTGTGGCTCAATTTATGGCTATTAGGATTTTCATTTTATATAGATACCTACTAGTGATTAAGTTGATTTTTGCTATTTTGGAAGTAAGGTAAGAGTGCTAGTTGAAAAAGGGATGCTTGTGGAAAATACCTTTACAAGCATTTTCTCTTCATTGAGATAATCTAGCAAGTCATGCTTGGAGAATGCAGGCCCACAACCTCATCACCTTAAGCTATTGAGATTCTTTCTACCATTAGATTTTCAAGGACGAAAGTCCTTTTAGTAGTGGATATTGCAATAACCCTTTCGGTCATATTTCATATTTCTACTTACTTCTATTATTAGGGCTTCTCCATAGCTACCTTAAGTGATTTATGACTTACTAGGACTGAGGGTTTTGTTAACGAGCAGTTTATTTTGTTTTAGAGCCAATGTCCTATTTGTAAGTCCTCATTGATTCCAAATGGACTCCAAGAGAAAACATCAGTGAAACGATCTCAGATGCGAATTCCTACTATGCTAGCAGATCCATGATATAATTTTTAGGCTAGGTAGTCTTTTGGTTTGGGCTCCAATTCACTCAATCTCTTTTCAACCTATTGGTCATAAAGTTGGAAAATCTAGAATATCGATGTAGGACCCATATTTTGTCTGAATGACCTTGGATTGAATATCCGACTTCACCATCGTGGCTGAAATGTCAATTTTAGGATAGGGAAACCCTTGGTTCAGGTGGCAAGGCTCCTGAACGTATTTTGGGATATTGATTAAATTTTATGAAAAAAGGAACTATAGGCGTGGGCTCAAATTTTTGTTGAAACGATCTCAAATTAAAGTTTTGATTATTCCAATGGATTTGAAAAGTGGTTTGAATTATTATTTCACTATTGGATCATGTATTTTGGGTTTCAAATGAGTTCTGAGGGTCAAAAATAAGTTTTTAACTTTGTTGACATCTGATAAACAGGGGATACTACGATTGCGATAAATTGTATCATGATCGTGCTAATCCGATAGCGACCCATAGACGGGTATCGTAGCATCTCCAAAGATGGTAGGGGTATTTAATGACCCTATAGGCAGCATTATTGCCATTTTGACTTATTTTTTGAACCTAGAAACCCTAAATGAGTGTAATAACTAAAAATTCAGTTTTGTGGTTATCTTGAAATCTTGTTTAATATCTATTATTGTGATTATCATCCAAATTAAGGTATGATTTCATCATTTTATTGGTGAATTTCTTAATTCTTGACCCATAACCCCAAATCCACTTAGGGCTTGATTTTATCCCAAAATTTGCATGGTTTGCACCCATTTCTTGAGGGTTATGATTCCTTGATGAAGTATGAGTTTTGGATTGACCTCAATAAAATGTTTTCCATGAATGGGATTCACTTGGGATTTTAGGCGTCGTTTTTGGACCCAAAGCATAATAATGCAATATGGGTATCATTAGACTAGTATTAAATAGTAGGTTATGATTTTGACAGTGTGGTGGCATTTTGGGATTATGAAGTCAAGATGGATATTGGTGAATGATGTTAGGTTTTACAGCTCGGCTTTGATATAGGTTTCTACCCACTTTTGTTCAATGATGACTTGTGATATATATTCCATGTGAATGTGAATGTTAGACTTGATTATGATTAGAATATCTTAGCCTTGATTATTGATTTTTAGGGATTAGATAAGGGTTTTGGACTCATAAGTTTGTGTGTTTTTGACCCCTTTAGAATCATATTGCCTTCTCCTAAAGTTAGATAATTTGTATTATGGATAGGATATAATGTTAGGATTTGAATAAAGGTTTAAGTGTGGAATCATGGGTTGTTGTTATTAACATTGGTTAGGGTAGTCTAGTGGTCTTGACATCATAATTTGGGTAGAGTGGCTTGAATGCCCATGTTTCTAGGCAGATTTTCCACCATAGGATTGATAATGGCTTCCTTGACATCTAGAAGTTGAACTAGATACCTTATCCTAGTTTGAGGAATAATTTGTCTGAACATGGAAACGAGGATTAGAAGTGGGATTGTTCGACCCACTTAGGCCAATACTTGTGTTAGCAATGGGAAGTTAGTAGCGGCTATTAGGAATAGTTGAGTCTAGTAAATCTTAGAGTAAGGTTACTTTGTGGCTTGAGGAATTTTGACTGCACTTTTCTCGGATAATGATTAAATGGATTATGGTCATGATTTCGTAAAAGAAATTATGATAGGCCAATAGAGATGCTATTTCCTCTATGTTATGGTAATTGGTCTATCGAGATGATATTTCCTTTATGTTATGATAATTGGCCTACAAAGATGATATTTCCTCTAACTTGAGATAATTGGCCTATAGAGATGATATTTCCTCTAAGTTATGATAATTGTCCAACAGAGATGATATTTCCTCTTAATTATGATAACTGGCCTATAGAGATGTTATTTCCTCTTAGTATGATATTTGGTCTATAAAGATGACATTTCCACTTAGTCATGATATTTGGCCTATGGAGATGATATCCCTCTTAGATATGATAGTTCGCCTATATAGATTTCCTCATAGTCATGATGTATGACCCATAGATAGGAGATGCCAGTTAGATAAGAGATGCTTATTAATATTTTATACCACCTAGTTGTGTGATGATCATAGATAAGATTTATGGCTTATAGATATGTTGACATGACCCAACCCCAGGCCTTGTCATAATGGGCATCCCAAGTCCAACCAGGACCGGGGACCAACACCTAGTACCCAACCCAACCACCTATATCAAGCCTTGAATAGGTTGGATTTCAAACATATAATTGGATAGAGTTGTTGTTCGCATTAAGACTCTGGGATTGAGTCATAAATGTAACCGACCAAACTGAGTCCATTCATACCCCAATAACTGCCCAATTATACAAAAACAACCATAGACTATAAAACAAAGGGAATACAAAACATAATATAAAAATCAATCCCAAAATGTAATATGATGGAATAGCCAGCAATATCGTCCAATGAGGTAAGACCACAGGATTATTCCAATGCCATGGTTAACATCAATACTGATCCCACCGATAGGAACACCCAGAAATACCACAAAGCCTCTATTCAAAAGAGTAAACAAATCCGATTGGAACATGCCCTAACCATGGCCAAAATCAACATCCAAAATAAAAGAAAATTGTCTAAAGAAATCCATAAATTTAAATGATGCCTTCCAAAATGATGGAAGCTTACCACTTCAGTCCAAATGCTGATACCGAATCTGTAGGCTAAATAAGAGGAGTAGAATGACCAGTTCGAGCATTGTGTGGGTATATAATCGCAAGTAGATGGGGTTAGCAAATGACTGCAAGCATGACACTTAAGATAAGGATAAAATAATGCCAGTTATTAAACCAAACAAAACCCTCCATAATGCATACAACCATACATATATAAGTGCTGAAAAATGGATCGAGTTTACCATGCACTTAAAACCTTTACCTAGCCTGTGTAACTTTGTTGTCCTAACAAAACATGGGAGATGTGGGTTCATCTCCACTTGTTAAAAGGGTCCCAGTATGTGTAGCTAAATGATTAGGAAATATCCCCATGGTATGACTAGTACATCCTTTTAATATAAAACGTGACACTCGCTTGTGGTAATCAAGGATCCCTAATATCGACAAATATGAGTTTTTGATTTTGGTCCACCCCGAGACCACCACCTTTCATGACTTAGCTACACACCCCACCATTAGTGCCCAATTAAAACCTTGGGAAAAAAATCCATTTACTATTGAATAACCAAAGCCAATATTGGTGATATCGTCATACCACCCCATTACTTACAAGTAATATCAACAGCAAAACACTTAGGTTAATAGGACCTTAGGTTCCCTTTTTATATACTATATTAAATCTACTTGGGTGAATTCCATGTTCTCCACAAGCATAACCATGTAGACTTTAGTCTTTTCAAACCCTTTAAACCATGCATAAATCTTTTATCTAGTTTAAAACATGCGAGAGTTCCATTAAAAAAAGTAAATCCAATAAACATATCTTTATAAGCATTTCATCAAACATCTAAGGGGAATAATATAACAATAACCAATTCCAAAGAACATTAAACAATTACCATATAACACAATTCTCCAAAACATCCATTAATGCATACAAAAGCATAATTAAAACCATAGTACATCATAACCAAGCATTCAATATAAAACCTCCCCATAATAGTTGAAAACTATAATAATGAAATCAATCATATAAACCATTCCTTTTGTTAAAATTACGACAAGGGAAGATAATCATGCCTTAAATCAAATAATTAATGGACAGAAATCACCAAAGAAACCCCTAAAGCAATCCTTTAGTTGAAACCCTAGTTTTATTGCCCGAAAATCACTTAAGGGAATTATTAGATGATTTGGAATAGTTTCTAAGTGTTAAAGAATAAAATACTAGGGTAAATAACCTCCTAAGTGTATTAGAAATCGTGGGTCCTAATTCGGGTAAGTGGGGAAATTTCCAGAATACCCACACTTAAATTCCTAAAAGCCCATCAAAAGGATACGAGTGACCCATACAAGTCATACCCTCCTATACAATCGGTATCCACCACTTGTATTAAAGACTCAACCCCTGGATTAAACACTGTCCAGTATATGACTCATCCAACGAAGTCGCAACTACAGTACATGATCTATACCCATAACTCGTATCCTTAGCAGAATAAAATATCAGGAGTATCAAACACTTTCCACCATATGAGTCCCTGATATGAATCATACCATGGATTACAGCTCATAGTGAGCCACTCGTACTTATATCAAACCTAAGTGACCAAGTCTATGATTAAGTTAAAGAACCAAACAACCCGTTACTTCCAATAAAACTCGTATAGCTTAGTCATATTTATTTAAGTAACCAAAACTATCCCACAAACTAACACTGGTATACATATGACTGGACCATACCCTCCACACCTCAGCAAATGGGTCGTACCTATGAGTCGTATTGGGTCTAGAGAATGGATTTCCAGGAAATTTTCTAAGGGTCAAAACCAAGGATGTTTCATATGTTATGCCTCATAGTTAGGCTGTGACTTATATATATGAGATGTCTTACTAATACGATTATTGATATAACTTCCAGATGTGTAGGTGGGTATAAGGTCGTGATTACAATGTTATGATTATTCAAGACACATTGTGGGGCCAAAAGCCATATTTTGATATGAATTGGAAACTTGGGTAGTAGTTATCCTAGTAAAGGATATGGCTGTAGCTTATGAATATATATGTGTTGACATACACATCTCTCCGGTATGGGAAGGATAAAGATGCGGTCTGATGTTTATGATTCCAATGTTTGAAAACTAGTGATGAAATGGATAGATTTGGTACATTAATGATAATTGTATTGGTTATTGATACGATAAACATTAGATTATAATCTTATTATTATTGTCATTAACAAAGGGCTAAAGCCCACTTTCTACCTTAAATGGATTTATTTATAGTAGCAAATGCCTAATTTAATGAGTAAATTATATGTGTAAAAGAGGTTACTAATGACGTTCTACAAATTCAATCGAGATATATTTTGGTCTATGATTTTATACTGCAATTGTAATGCCCTGAGATCCCATCCCGAGATGTCACATAGTGCTTATGGACCCGAAGGACCACAAGCTAATCCTTTACTGATATCTATACCTGTACACTGCATAATATATGAAATAAATGTGGAAACTGGCCATAAGGTTCAACACATCTATACATACTTAGAATTGAAAACTGAATACTAATACATTCGTCATCTGTCTAAAAAGCCCCTAAACTGTGGAGTTGATGGGACAAGTCCCCAACTATTTCTGCCAACTAAAAAAAAAAAAAAATTAATGCAAATAATAGCAAACTGAAACTCGTCCTCGAAAGAAGAGGACTCACTGCTATGACTACTACTGCTAATTGGGACTGAACTGCTTAGGAAACTCTGGGTCCTATTCCTCTGAACCTATGGAGCCAAATAAAATACTATAGCTCAAATGCATCAGTACAGGGATGTATTGAGTATGTAGACGAGGTAAGGCTAAATGTAAAGTCTCATGGTTATATAATATCTAAACTAAATTATCATGAAAATGTTGCACGAGAACACATACATGAATGCACAAACCATAAACACATTCATTACAACTCTAGGTACTGAAACTCGGATACCACTTTACTGCAGACTGAACTTACTACTCACACTGAGATACTAAATCACTAACTCATCTGATAGTGAGAAATGAGGATCTAGATGTACTTATATCAAGGACTAAATTCTGAGCTTTACTGCTTTCGACTCACAGGATTAGAGATCAAGCTTTCTAATGGATGATATTCAGAAACTATTATCAATGATAAGAAATACGATTATATCTGAATTTAACAACAAGGATACTCAATAGAATTTGAGACTATGAATAAATCCTTTCTGGCAGCATATCTCTGAATATGATATCAAATAATTGTATATGAGACCAAGCCTATCTGATGGGATAGTCCATGAATTAATGGAACTATCTGAGTTCCTCATAATGATAGATTACTGTATCTGACAGTCCTGATTGCTGAAGATTGATACTAAAACTGAAACTAAAACTGAAAATGTGGGAAGTAGTTAGTTAACCGACATGCCCTGACCTACCAAAGGTGGGGTCCAACCTGTAACCCGAGCTGGAAGGGTATCAATACCATGCCACGAGTAAAGATATCTCTCTGGTCAATCTTCTATGACAGATAACCCTACTAGGCAGTTGACTTAAGGTAATACAATAGTCAAATACTCTCTCTCTGGAGGTGACAACCTTTTCTAGTGCCGACTCCTGTATCCTACGCTGGCTATGTAGTTCTGGAGTTTGGGGATTGCTACTAATGACTCTGACCTCTCTCTCTCTCGCTGATGAGAGGAGCTGCCATCCTTGCCTCAGTTGGTGCTAGTTTTTACTCCCAACTGAAAGACTGTGAACTAAATTCTTAACTAAAAGCACCTGAACTGAATCTGATAGTGATCATGTTTTTCAAAAGACAAGAATAAATAAGCTGAAATGACTTAATTACGTATCTGCCGGAAATGGTATTAAATCATGGTATCTGATTGATGATAATTAGCTCGAATAAATTACTCAAATTGCTTCTGAGATTAGAATTGTTTCACTTGAATACTATTATATCTAAACCGATTACAAGACTGAGGCTAGATCACTAGCGATACAGAGATTACATAGATAATTGAGATTAATGATCTTTCTTAAGTTCTGCAATTGTCTGAGGATACAATGTTCTATAATTCGCTGAGTTCTGAGAATCATGGCTCGACTGGAATTATTGAGAAACTGACACAGGCTATAGACAACAACTCTATTATCGGGTATAAATACCCCCAGGACTCGATAACATAAAATTAAAGCATAATCATTCTTTCATCATCACGACCACAATCATTCATTATGACAATCACATAGACATCTCGGTACGCAATCGGGAATCATAACATATATTCATCCACATAATCATTAAGACATTACTTCAAATATTTAGGGATCACTATTATTTATTCATCATCACAATTATTAAGGGGTCACTTCGAGCATTTAGGAATCATCAACTTATACTAGAATAGGAACAATAGGTTACTAGATTATACATCCTTCAACAAAGTCTTACTTCAAGTACTTCACACCTAAATCAGTCTTGACATATATTTGGACATCATATGATTCAGGGAAACTTCATACTATCACGTCACAAATTACTTGCTAACCACTTGGCATGTATCAAAAACTTAGCATACATCAAAGAGCACATAATTGAGGAATTTACTGCTATCACATCTTCACTTGTTCACTAAAGTCCTTCAACAAACACTAGTCATACACGGGTCCACACATATTTAGGGATTTCCTACTATCATGGAATAATTTATCCACTTACGCATTTTATCAAACACTAGGCATGCATAAACTAGCTCATACTTTGGGATTTCCTATTCAACATACTATAATAGCCTTTATGTTTCACCTAAGCTTTTCATCAAACCTATGGGGGACATGCTCCGTTCATTCAACCATTTATACACCCAAAAGTCATGAACACATCAGATAGAGATCAACTTCAAGAGATTTTATCACCAAGATCACATGAATTCCACATACAAGGGTCAAAGCTAACAAATTTTGTAAACAAACGTGAATCAAAACTCAACAACACATAGAACATCAATTTCAACTCATACAAATCATGGAATTTCACAAACATAAAATCTTTAATTTTTAAAGATGGGTGCTTGAGCTTCTTTGATGAAAAGGACCCAAGAATCAACATCTACATACCTTGGGGAAACTTCTTTTTTGAAAGTTCTTGGAGAGATTCTTGATTTATTGACTTCTCTTGATCTCTCTTGATTTTTCTTGAAGAAGAAATAAGAGTTTTGATCTTGGAAATAAACCCCAATTTGATATTTTGGATGAATGAGAAGTTATGTGCCTTCATTTCGGGTGATTGGGTGTTAAATAGGGTGAAAAATGACCCAAAAATTTCTTTAAAATGGTGTTTCAATGCTGTCTTAGACAAACCTGATGGTTAGAGTGATGGACCATTACTATGGTGACTACCCATCACTCCCACCATCACTTTTAGTCTAGAAAAGAGCCTTACTGTATCAGTTTTGAAGGCTAAAGTGATGGGCCATCACTGACTTGAGGGTCCGTTAGTTTGTCCGTCACTCCTGGACAGCTCAGATAGCTCTCAGTAAAATACCATAACTTCTTACTCCGATATCAAATTTTGGAGAAATTGATATTGTTATAAAGATAATTAAATTGTATATCTGTTGTTAGGTCATAATCTCAAAAATTCTATGTATAATTGGATATATTCTTATTTGAAGCTGACTATGGAAATATCCTTCTCAAGAATTCAATAGGTAAGGGATATTTTGATTCGTCTAATAGTTAGGACGTATTTAAGGCCTTAATACACATCAAGCTTAATCATAAAACTACCAAATAACTAAGATTTATTAATCATGAGCTTGAATCATGGTTCTACAATCGGTTGGGATTCTCAGGGTTTTACAGCTATGTACTTCGATCATAAGATGTTTTCACCCTTTCTACACATTTATTCAGATTTCATATAGAAGTCCACTAAGGAGAACAAACTGTAGATTTACACTCTTTTAGCCACTGCTTTAGTCTGTCTACCATTATAAATACACTTATTGAGGATGTAATATTGATAATGAATGATGAATTATTGAAATATCCTCAACCTTGCTTCTCATTCCATATCTATTTATTTTATCCCTCATGGGGCTATTAAGTTACTTAAGCTCCCGTGGGGCTTGTTATTCACTTTAATCCTTGGGGAACTTGCACTTTTTCTTTATCCCTTGTTGGGCTTCCTCTTTATTATTTGACATTTATTTTGATATTATGATGATAATATTGATATTCTCAAGACCAGGGGATATTATGATGATGTGATTATACATAGCAAGGCCGGAGGATATTGTGATGATGATGTTGATACTTGGCAAGGATGGAGGATATTCTAATGATGTGATAATAGTAGACAACTCCAAAGGATATTATAATGATGAAATTCATACCCAAAAAGGCCGGAGAATATTGTGATGACTATATACCTAACAAGGATGGAGGTTGATTATGATGATGTCGGTTATGATAAGAATGATTATGGTATTGTAGATTTTGTTGCATTCATTCTTGCATGTGGATTGCCTATCACCAGTATTCACCTATGTCTATCAGTTAGTATGGGACGATTTCATAGATATAGGTGAGGACTATGCCTTGTGTTGTATGCTGATTGAGCCTTATGAGCCTAGGGCGATGGAGGTACGTATAGGCTCATCTAGGAATTTGGTTATCTAGAGTAATCGATTATTCATATTGTTATTGATATTGTTATTATCATTGTTAAGACCATTATTAGGGCTAGTTTATGACAGATTGGTCGTTGATTCAGTATCGAGATTTATGGTAAGTTTTTCTCCACTTCAGTCTTTCCAATGCATTATTATTAATAATTATTTCAAGTCTATACATGTGGATTATAAACCTTGAGTATGAAAATATTAACTCCTTATAGGATTATAATGTGGTCATATACTAAATACATGGCTATTTAGGTTATACTTTGAGTTGAACTTATATTTGTTTGTATCTATTATTATACCAAGCTATGTATAGCTATGGTACTACAATATATCCCTCTTTCATTAGTTCATTGTATATTCATTCCTTGGCCTTGTATATTGTTATCTACCCTTCTTTCGTCGTTTATTCATATATTGGCTTTGGATATACGGTATAGTAGTGTGATTTATGAATTTGGACATGAATAGGATAGTTTATCCTTGACGCTTACTTAATCTTATTATGTTACTACCTTGGACATGACTACAATAGGCTATCCTTAATATCTCATTGACCTATTATATAATTCATGCTCTTGGGTGTAGTTCCTATTCTATTTATATATTGTATATATATGTTTTATGTTTTGAACTCAGTTGACAGTTTCCTACTGAGTGTCATTCATTTGGCACTCACATTACACTTCTGAAGCCTACAGTTCATAGTATGAGTCATCTCTATTGATGTGTACGTCATGCAGAGCAGCTATGGTGCAGAGACTTAGAGTGATCTTGTGATATTTAGAGCATTACTTATCTCTCCCTCATGTATTAGACTCATCTTTATATTTTTTATGTAGATAAGTTATATCAGTATAATTTATTCTATCTATTTCACTTTTGTACTCTTATTATAATAGCAGTTCTTGTACTAATACCACAAGGTTTTGTGACTTTATTATTTATTGAGATTTATTTCATTTATTCCACATTCTTTTCCTTATATTATTTTGTATTTTGTTACTAGGCATTTCGAACAATGGGTTTGGCTTTCCTACTGGTGGGTTATGATTGGCGCCATCATGACCTAAGAAATTAGGTCGTGACATCTATCTCTAGAGATAAGCAATTAGTACTCAAGTTTTCTACCTTAACCTGCAGATAGACCATACACTTATCAATAAAATTGCCACATCTCTCTTTATATAGTTTCACCAATAAATCTCCATCATGTCATGGTATATCATAGTCGAACCCATATGAATGGTTTATCAAGAATTATGAGCTTCAGTCAAAATCCTACCCTATAGCCCATCAACATCATGAACACACAACCTGCCTTAATATATCAAGATGTCATCTCCCCTAATATCAAAATCCATAACCTTTTCCTATCCTATATCATCATATCCATATGTATAAGATCCAAAACCTTCTTCTCTTTCACCTTAGAACCAAGGGATGATTTTACCACTTCATCAACAACCACTCTTCCACCCTCAGAGTCCAAAATATGAACACCTAAGTTAGCTAACTTATGAATTTCTCTAACTAATTCTCGTTTCACTTCATCAACATGGAATAAGCTCCCCATAGATAATCTTCTAAGAGCATCAGCAATAATGTTAGCTTTACCTTGATGACATTGAAGACTCATGTCATAATCCTTACGCAATTTGAGCCACCGCCTCTTCCTGAGGTTTAATTTCTTCTATGTAAAAACATATTGCAATCTATTATGGTATGAATAAATATCTATATGCACTCCATATAGATAATGGAACCAAATTTTAAAAGAAAAAACCACAACTGCCAACTTTAATCATGAATTGGATAATTTCTCTCAAGAACCTTAAGCTGCCACGAAGCATAGGCTACACCCTTACCATGGTGCATAAACATATAACCCAATGCCACATGGGATGCATCACAAAACACAAGAAAACCACCAGTACCATTGGTTAAGGTACAAATAGGTGCAAGAGTCAACTTCTCATTCAACTTCTCAAAACTATCCTCACAAGCATCGTACCACAAAAACATAAGCTTTTTATGAGTCAACTTTGTCAACTGAGAAAAAATTGAAGAAAAACACTCCAAAAAATACCTATTGTACCAGCAAAGCCCAAGAAGCTCCTAATGCCGATTGGAGTCAAGGGACTAGGCCACCTCTTAACAGCCTCAAGTTTTAGTGGATCCACCTTGATCCCCTCAATAGACACCACATCCCCAAGAAATGTCACAATATTCAACCAAACTCACACTTGGAAAATTTGGAATAAAACCTTTGATCCATAAAAGTCTGCAACACAATTCGTAGGTGATTTATATGATCCAACTTGATCTTAGATTACAACAATATATCATCAATGAATTCTATCACAAATACATCTTAAACCTACCTAGACCTCTTAATGGCCATAACGCGTTCATAAAGTACTCTTGGGAAAATCAACCTCCCTAATTTTAATGTGATGATACCCTGAATGAGATCAATCTAAGAGAAGTATCTAGCACCCTAAATTTAGTCCAAAAGATCGTCAATTATACGAAGGTGATGCTTATTCTTCTCTATGACTTTATTAAGTTGTCGATAGTCTATACACATCCTAAGGGACCCATCCTTCTTACGCATGAAAAAAATAGCAGCACCTTGTGGGAAACACTAGGGTGAATGAAACCCTTATAAGGATGATCCTTTAACCTCTGCTTTAGCTCCTTTAATTCAACTGAAGCCATTCTACAAGGAGGAATGGAAATAGAACAAGTATCCAATAGAAGATCAATCACAAAATATATTTCCCCATCAAAATAAATTTAAAGAAGATCACCGAGAAGTAGTTTAGAAAACTCACTAGCCCTGGGGATAAATTGTAAAGACGGACTGTTAAAATTAGAATCCTTAACAAAAACAAGGTGATACAAACACCCTTTAAAAATTAATTTCTAAGCTGTAATATAGGAAATAATGATTTCTTTAGGCACTAGGAAACTTCCTTCCCATTCAAATACTGGTGTATTTGGAAATTGGAAATTTACCTTTTGTGTCCTACAATCCAGAGATGCGTAGCAAAAATAGAGTCAATCCATCCCCAATATTACATCAAAAACCACCATATAAAACTTTATCAAATATAGCAATGTCTCCTTGTGAAAGATGGAAAAAACACAACCCTTATAGATTTTTCTAAAAACTATAGAATCACCAATAGAAGTAGACACCTTGATGGGTTCAAAAATATTTTTAGGACCAAAACCAAAATGCAAAGACACAAAGGAATTACATTGGAAAGGGTAGAACTCAGATCAAGCAAATAATATGAATTACGGGAGAAGAGCTATAACTTACCAGTCATAATATAGGGGGTTACCTCAGATTCCTGGAGGGTGGTAAGAGTGTAGAGCCATAGCACCACTGCTAACCTAGAAACGATGATCACCAGATAGCTTATGATAAGGATTAATAGACGAAAAATATGAATTAGAATTTCCCCAAAGTCTTTTTCTTTGTCCCAAGCCTGCCATCCCACCTACTATTTTGTTGATTCATACCCTACTCTGCATATCTGTTCTTCTTATATTGCGTCTCTCCCATAGCAGCATGCCTCTTATTTTTATCCTCTACCTATTATATATAAACTACAAGCCTGGAGATATCCTTGTCATTGATTAACATTGAAGCCTTACATTCCAATTCCAAGTGAAGGGTAAAGCCATAAGCAAACTTACTCATATTAGATCTCTTACTAGTGACCAACTCTTTAACATAATGAGAAATTTGCTAAAATTTTAATGCCTACACTGTTACACTAATATTACCTTGCTTTAGATTAAAATGTTCCTCTTCTTTAGGATTCATCAGCTCCTAAAGAAGGAAATCATTAAGGAAAGCACCTGAAAACACATCCCATATGGTTGGCTCATTATTATCGCCTCTTAGATGTTTCCAATACTCATACTACTTCTAAGCTACATCATTAAATAAATAGGTAGCAAACTCCACACCCTTAGAATCAGTAGCATTTATCATTTAAAAATATTCTCCATCTCATCCATAAACTATTTATGATCCTTATCAACCTTAGAGAGTGTAAAGGTTGTGGGATTCAACCTAATTAACAAAATAACCCAAGTGACATCAGATGAATGGACCAAAGGAACTCTGCATTATGAGAAATCTCCCTAATATGGTTAATCATAGATTTCACCATCCCGAAGAAACTATTAAGGACTATTGAGGATTGGTGGAACTCTATGTGGAGAAGTACAATTGGGAGAAAAGACCTTATATATCGTCTGCACTTTATAAGCAGGACGAGTTTTCTCTATATTATCCTCAGGCAGGACAGAGGATCTAATAGAGGTTAAATGAGTATCATATCTTCAAGGAGACATCATAAAAAATTTTAGTAAACTGGGAGTTAGGAGAATTCATGACACTCGACTCGATAGCCCAAACTAAAACACAAGAAATAAAAACATTCCTAAATGCCTTGTAGCCTCCCTCTTAAAAGCGTAGTATGCTAGACACCTATAAAAAAATCTACAAAACACAACTTTGTGGACATTCAACAACCCTAAACCGTTAACTGATCAAAGATTGTCATATTAAAAACTAGTGCCTTGCCATGATGGGTTTCTCAAACCAATCGTGGCTCATAGAACACAAGCTAGCCTAACCACCTAAGCATAATAAAATAATAGCAAAAGTAAAACCAAATAATAAAAATGATACGTAAACAAATAGGAAGGTACTAAGTATCCAAAATGAATAACCAACCCACACTTTGTCCATAAAAGACTCTAAACTAGAATACTAAATTAGGTCCGAAAATGACTCTGGCCATAACAATAGAACTCTTTAATTCCCAATATCTAAAAAGTATCCTAAGGAAACAACAATGCTTTTTGTATGATGGAGGCTAAAAAAATTTCAACAACTCGACCAGTATTTTCTCTACTTAAGATTACACATAAGTAAACAAAGAACCCTAGGACTCTACTTCTTTAAATGATACACTGTGCATGGATGGGCAGTAGGATATAAATAGCATATAATTAGAGATGTTATAAAATAAGGTCATGTCCAAAATAAGTAAAACCAATGCACCCATTCATATATATATATATAGGATATTAGGATAGGGTAAAAAGGAATAAGCATGACATTTTAAACTCATTCACCTAGACTGTGTAACTCTATCCATCTTAAGGGAAGTAATAAGATATATGGTTTCAGCTTCACCAACTAAAAGGGATATAATACATGTTATCCACATAAACTGAAGAAATACAAGGAAAGGATGGAGACATCAAGGCTCCAACTATCCCTAAAATTATATAATTTATGAACTATGTACACGGTCATAAGGACCCCCTCCCAGCAAACATGGTTTCTAGTATTGGTCCCTATGGTTGTACGACCCCATAAAATCCAAAGATTAACTCAGTCCTTTAAAGCTTGTTAAGGGGACCAAGACTTAGGAAAAAATTTAGCTAAGTATTCAGACTTAGTGTTATTATAGACTTCGTGGGTTGGGGACTCTATTTCATGACTCTCATGACCTTAAAGTAATGATATTTAGGTTTAATCATGATCAGGAATATCAGTGTGTGTTCCTGAACAAGTTTCAAATTTTTCAGCCCTCATTTGAAACACCTTCGAAACCTTAAACTAGTGGATTGATGCAATCTCAACACTCCGCATCATCAATCGCATCGATGAATATTTTCCTCCAGCTCCCCAGTGTGAATTCTAGTGAAATGATGCTGACTTGATGCAACACGTTGGCCATAGCATCAACCCCATCAATGCGATGCATCAATCTACATGTGGTAAATTCAATTTTTAGTAATTAAAAGACGCATTCCTTAGGGGTATTTGAGTCTTTTACCCATAGTTATCAGCCCAAAAATTAGAAATTAAGCCCCTTTAGAGGTAAACTTCATTCTCTATTCAGAAATTACTCAAGAACAAAAACTCTAGGAGATCCAATTTCAAACTTAAGGTTTAAGATTTGACCATCATTCTTCAAGAATTCAGCAACCAAGTTATGTCATGTGTTCATCCAAGGGTTTTCTTACACCCTTGGAGTTCAATTACCTTGTCTTTAACTGCAAGTTAATAAGTTTGATGAATATCATGGTTGAATTTGAATATGTTCATGACTACCATGTTAATTGGGTTTCTAGCCTATGATTCAATAGCGAGATGCATACGAAATTATTTTTAATATTTGTAGTACTATGTTAATTCATTCTAAGACCCTCCAAATTGTGAATTTCGTATATGAAATTATGATGCTCGCATGTTGTCTAGTATGTGCACATACTATGTCCTCTAAGTGTTTGTTGAATTGCTCATATGAGTTGAATAGTTTAACTATAGCATGTTCGCATGTTTTCAAGTTCATGTCATACAAGTGTTTGCTAGAATATCCCAATGAAGGAATGATGATCAAGTAATTAGCTATCATGTTTCAAGATTGTGCTATGTTTTATAATCTATGCTATCGAGTCCTGGGGGTATTCAATACGTGATAATTTAGATGTGTACATTGATCCATGGTCAGTCATGGAATAGTATCAACAATGTCATGATCAGTAGGATTCAGTAAGCTATAGAACTCAGGAAAGCTCAGTAGTACTAAGTCAGTTAACAAAATTCAGTAGTATTTTTGTCAGTCCACAGAACCCATTGAACTTAGTTTAGTTTAGTTATATAGTATGATCATTAAAAGTTTAGTCCATCCTAGAACAGTTTAGAATTCAATCCAGTGTCTATTTAGTTGGGAGTAGCATTCAACACCGAGTGAACTCAATGATGGGGACTCACCTGCCACTAGAGGGTGTGATCCATAAAAGTTATCCTTAGATTCCAGAACTATATAGCCAGCATATGTTGAGGCATCAACCTGCCAGTTGAGGGTTGATAAGGTGCTTTAACCTTCTAGTTAAGGGTTACACCATTCTTACTCATAGGACCTGTAAGATGAGGGTGACTCTGTTTATCTTTACCCGTGGCATGGTTTTGACACCCTTCCAGCTGGGTTTATAGGTTAGACCCCAATCAATTTAGAGAGAGGTATGTAAGTTAGATGATTACCTCCCACAGTCTCAATTTCAGTCTTCAGAATAGAACTTAGTTCAGTTCTACAAAATCAAGATTGTTAGATACAGTCACTCAGTTCAGTACGGAACTCCACACAGTTCCTCAAAATCACAACTATCAGATATAGTCATTTAGTCATTCATAATACAGTATCAGTAAACTTTCATATTAGTTAATCATTATTCAGAACTTTATATCCAGTGCTACCACGATCTCAATCATAATTTACGTGTTCATGCATGTACTCTCATTCAGTTATACTCATGTCATTCATTCAGTATTGTTAATGTATATGAACCAATGAATGTTAGCCTACCTCACTTTGCATACCAATACATTCAAAGTACTGACATATACTTTTATTTTCGACTATGATATCTTATATCATAAGTTCATATGTATGGGCTCTTGATCATAATTAGAAGTTTAGATATTGAGCAATTAGAGTTAGTGGTGATTCCTTATATTTTGAGGAGGTTGTTATTACTTTTGTATTTTAGTTTATTTTAGTAGTTCGGAGTTAGTTGGGGACTTGTCCCATCAACTCCTTATTTAGACAGTTGGAGGCTTACTCAAACTATTGTATTTTTCAGATAGATATTTAGTTTTGGTATTGATATACCATATTCAGTATTTATTTACATTATTGAACCTTATGGCTTGTTTTCGCCTAATTTTTGAATTTTTAAAGTATTATTATTTAGTTGTTGTAGCAGGTACCAGTCATGGGTTAGCTTGTGGTCCTTTGGGATTATGAGCACCTTGTAGTATCTGTGTTATTGAATTAGGGCATTACGAACTTGGTATTAGAGCCTATGGTTCAATAGCGTCCTAGGAAGTCTGAAAGAAGCATCTAGTAGAGTCTTGAGCATGGGTCTATTGCATGCCACACTTATGGACAGGAGGCTATTAGATATTTAGGAAAAGTTTCCCTTCTTTTAGTATTCATATCGTGTGAGTGAGGATGAGCTCAAGTTAAACTCTCAGTATAATTCATACCTTCCTTATGCTTCCAAAACATGTCTTCCTGAGAACATAATGAAAGAAGTAATTAAAACCAGTCATCCCCTCCGCCCATTTAGGAAGATCCCCTGAATGAGGATGTTTCTCATGATGAATTTAGAGCTGCTTTCATCGCCTTAGCTCATTCAGCAATTTCTAAGAATAATCAGATAGATGTTATCCTATCTAGGCTTACAGTTCATGCTCTGCAAAGTGAAGAGAAGAGGTAGAGAAAAAAGGGAAGAAAGAATAAGAGGTCCAAAAATATAGTAGAAACCACCAGGGTATTTGCAGAGCTAGCAGTGATGTATGTTTCGAATGTGTTAAGCAAAGCAACAGGGTCAAAAATTGTCCTCAATCAGGTTCTAATAATCATTATAACCATCCCTCAGCTTAGTCCAGTCTCCCAAATTAGCAGGGTGCCATTTCCAGTGACAACATTGGGCAACGCCCGAACGGACTCTATGCCCTTCAGTCCCAATAGCATCAGGAAAGTTCTCCTGATTTGGTCATTGGTATGTCACAAGTTTATCATTTCTATGTTCATGCTTTGCAAGATCCAGGAGCTTCTTTATTTTTTGTAACTCTTCATTTAGTTGTTGACTTTGGAGTCAATCCCAAAATTATAACAGAGCCTTTTTCAGTCTCTACCCTAGTGGGTAAATCAATCATTGCCCGATGGGTATATAGGAACTATGCAGTTATGGTATCTTAGAAAGTCACTTCAGCAGACTTAGCTGAATTAGACATAACAGATTTTGATGTCATTCTCAGCATGGATTGGTTACATTCCTGCTATGCCTCGGTCAATTGCAGAAATAGAATTTCTAGTTTTAGTTCTTGAATAAGCCCATCCTAGAGTGGAGGGGTAGTACTTCAAAACTTATGGGTCAGCTTATTTCCTACCTTAGGGCAAGGAAAATGATATCTAAGGGATATGTCTACCATCTTGTTTGATTCCAAGAATATTAGTTCAAAAACCCCTACTCTTGAGTTAGTATCAGTGGCATGCGAATTCCAGATGTGTTTTTCGAAGATCTTTCTAGAATTTCTCTTGAGAGGGTAATCGACTATGAAATAGACATTCTTCTAGATACTCAGCCTATCTCTATTCCTTCATTCAGAATGGCTCTAGTAGAACTCAAAGAATTAAAAAAACAATTGAAGGATTTCCTAGATAAGAGATTCATCAAACCTAGTCTGTCCCCTTGAAGTGCACCAGTTCTCTTCATGCGTAAGGAAGATGATTTCCTCAAAATATGTATTGACTACTGTCAGTTAAATAAAGTCATGGTCAAGAACAAGTATCCACTTCCCATAATTGATGCCTTGTTTGACCAACTTCAGGGTGCCAGTTGCTTTTCTAAGATAGACCTCAAATAAAATAATTATCAACTCAGAGTCAGAGAATGTGACATTCTAAAAATAACTTGCAAAACTCGATATGGTCACTTTGAATTCATAGTTATGTTACTTTTTCTAACTAATGCCCCATCATCTTTCATGGGCTTAATGGGCTATGTGTTCAAGAATTACTTGGACATGTTCATTATATTCTTCATCGATGACATTCTTGTCTATTCCTGTGGCGAGAATGATTACACAGATATCTCCAAATCTACTTCAGACTCTCGAAAACCATCAGTTATAATGATTATCTGTTCATGTCTTATATTTCAGCTCTATTATCATAGCTTATATTTGTGTACATTAGCAAAAGTCATGTACGCTTACAGTTCCTAATATAGGAGTCCAGTTCACTCAGTGTTAAAAATCGTGTTCCATGAAAATGGAAACTCCAAACTCAGGTCATGCAGCTCATGACTTATGTACTCATTCCTCACAGTGTGCTCAGTTCAGTATTCAGTCTTAGTTACAGTATTAGTTACAGTCTCAATTCAATAATCAGAATAGTAACTCAGTTCAGTTTCAGTTTTGCTTGACCATTGCATAAAATTATCAATTATCCAATTATCAATGTTTCACTACCTCAATTTACAAAATATTTAGAATCATGTTATACGCTTGGTCATGCAATCTCAAAGAATACAGTTTTCACAAATTCAAGCTCAGTTATCTCTTGTTACATAATCAGTCCTTACCTTATCTATATAATACTCTACAGTTCCCATCTAGCTATTCAGACTAAGTGCAGTTCAATATTACATGACCAAGTATTCAACTATCTACCATTCCAATAATCAGATAAGTTAGTATATTTATGCATTCGTGCTCATCACTCATATAAATATTTTCAGTAGTCTCAAGTGACGTGTTATACTAAGGTGGAGAGTATAGTTGAGATAATATTAAAGGGATATGTCTAAGCTTGAAATTTGTAGTTATAGTGCATAAGGCTTAGTCACTTCATCTTAGATGATGTTTCATAGGCCTAAACTCATATTACAAACTTTTAGCTAGGATGTGATTTTCGTCTTCAGCTATCTTATTCAGCAATGCAAAGACTCCTTGCTCCCTAAAGCCACTAGAACTCTATAGAAAGAGTAAAGAAAATCTCCAGCTGAATATAAACTTTTCAGCATAAGTTAGTCAGCAAAACTAGCAATTCAGTTTAGCAGTTAGGCGAACAATGTTCGTATAGTTAGGTTTCCCATCTTTCCTTCTAGTTGGACTATCTGAAGTCTCATGAATATAACTATTCAAAGATCGAGTAACCAAGTGGATGCGAGTTTATCTCATTTCATATGTCATGGTTCAATTTTAAATCCCTGATATACAGTCGCGATTCAGTTCGTTGGTGCCCTGTGAATTATCTTAGATTTCCCTTAGTATCTCAGTCAAGTCAGCATTCTATAGGGGACATAATGTCCCTAGGGGGAGATGGACTATAATCGCCGAGCTTTCATGACCTAAGCCTTCCATCTTTTTCTTTACGTAATGAATCTAATTTAGAGTAGTGGGTACTCATAGGTGGATCTGCAAGTTCCAATCTTAGCCATAAGCCATGTATTCAGGGGCTCAGTTTCATTTATGATATTCTGTTCCTATATCACGTTTCATCTTAGTTATGCTCTCATGTCCCTATTCATGCATATTTAGTAAATAATCTCGAGTTAGAGATCAGTGATTTTTTAAAACCTCTCAAATGAAAGGAGAGAAGAGGTTTGACAAGAAGGGGAAGCTTAGTCCCTGATATATTGGTCCTTACCAAATTCTTAGCCATTTTGGAAAGGTATCATACGAGCTTAAGTTACTTTCAGACTAAGCTTCATTGTATTCTCTGTTTTATGTCTCCTTGCTTAAGAAGTGCATAGGTGACCTAGCAACTGTAGTCCCTATAGAGGGCCTAGATATTTAGAACAGTCTCTCTTACGAAGAGGTCCAATTTTAAATCCTTGACTATTAGATTTGCATACTAAGGAACAATAAAATTCCTCTAGTCAAAGTTCTTTGATAGAATCAGTCCATTGAGGGAGCTTCTTAGGAAGAAGAAGCAGATATGCGAACAAAGTATCCTCACCTCATTTTCAAAAACTCCAACTCAGCTTAATGTAATGATTCTCTTTAAACTTACTCATTTTCATGCTCAGATTTTCTTTATGAACTTGATATCAGTTACTATTGCATATTCAGTCAGTCATTCATGAGTCTGTTCAGTCAGATATTCATGTATCAGTTATGCATGTTCAGTTTAATAGACTTAGCTTATCAGCAATCCCAACTATGTACTCACACATCAGATATGCATGTTCAGTATGAAATTTCAGCACATCAGTAGTGTTAGTCATGAAATAATGTTACAGTTGTGAATGTCCTGTATCTAAATTCATTTTATTAGTATTCTTAGATCAATCAACCTCATTCAAGGATGAATGTTCCCAAGGGGAAGATATTGTAAGACCCCGTAAAATCCTAAGCTTAACTTAGTCCTTTAATTCTTGTTAAGGGTCCCAACCTTAGAAATAAAATTTAGCTAAGTACTTAGACTTAGTGTTATTTTAGCCTTTGTAGGTTGGTGATCTATTTCACGACCCTCATGACAATAAAGTAATAATTTTTAGGTTGAAACATGATCAAGAATATCAGTGGGTGTTCCTGGAAAAGTTTCAGATTTTTTGGACCTTGTTTGGAACACCTTTGAAAGTTCAAACCAGTTGATCGATGCGATCTCGATGCACCAGATCGTCTATCGCGTTGATGAATATTTTTCTCCATCTCCCCAATACAATTATAAGGAACTGATGTGGCCTCGATGCATCATGTTGGCCATAGTGTCGACCACATTTATGCGACGTGTCGGTCTATGCATTGCTAATTTAGTGTGTAGTAATTAAAAGTAGCATTTCTCAGGGGTATTTGGCTTTTTTACCGATGGTTATTAGCCCCATAACACAAAATTAAGCCCCTTTAGCGGTGAAATTCATTCTCTCTTCAGAAATAACTCAAGAACAAAATCCATAGGAGTTCAAATTTCAAACTCAAGGATTAAGATTTCACCATCATTCTTCATGAATTTAGAAACAACGGTATGTCAAGTGTTCATCCTTAGGTGTTCAACTTGCATATTGGTTAGTATTATGTGCAAATACTATCTCCTCCAAGTGTTTGTGGAATTACTCATGTGAGTTGAATACTAAAATTATATCATGTTAGCATGTATCCAAGTGTTTGCTAAAATGTCCTAATGAAGGAATGATGATCAAGTAATTAGCTATCATATTTCAATATTATGGTATGTCTTATAATTTATGCTATCGAGTCCTAGGGTATTCAATACCCGACAATTTAGCTATTTACCTAGAGCCATAGTCAGTTATGGAATAGTATCAGTCATGTCATGATCAGTAGGATTCAGTCAGTTACAGAACTCAGGAAAGCTAAGTAATTCTTAGTCAGTTAACAAAATTTATTAGTACTTTCACTGACTTAGCTCATTCATTAGTTGCTCTGAACAATCATCTAGCTTTTATCCTATCTAGGCTTATGGCTTATGCTCCACAGAGTGAAGAGGAGAGGCATAGACAAAATGAGAGAATGAATAAGAGGTCCATAATGTTAAGGCCATAGAGTCCTGAACAAATACCCTTTGGTAGAAATATGGTAGAAACCACCAATTTATTAGTAGAGCTGGCAATGATGTATGTTTTAAATGTGTCAAGCTAGGCCATGGGGTATGATGTATATTTTGAATGTGTCAAGCTAGGCCATAGGGTCAAAGATTATACTCATTTAGGTTCCCATAGTTAGTATAACCGTCCCATAGTTCAGTCAGGTCGCCCAACTTCGTTGGGTGCCACTTTTAGTGCGACCAATAGGCAACGCCCAAACAAACTCTATGCCCTTTAGTCCCTATAGGATCAAGAAATTTCTCCTGATATGGTCACTGGTACGTCACAATTTTAACATTTGCATGTTCATCCTTTGTTAGATCCAGAAGTTTCTTTGTCTTTTGTAACACCTTATATAGTTATTGTCTTCTGAGCCAGTCCTGACATTCTAGCAGTGCCTTTCTCAGTCCATACCCCAGTGGGTAAATCTACCATAGCCCGACGGCTATATAAGAACTAGCCAATAATGGTATCTCAGAAAGTTAATTCAGCAGACTTAGTCGAATTAGACATGATTAAATTTGATGTCATTCTCGGCATGGATTGGCTTCATTCCTGCTATTCCTTAGTCGACTGTAGAAACAAAATTGTCTAGTTTCACTTCTTAAATGAGCCCATCCTAGAGTAGAGGGTAGTACCTCAACACTTAGGGTTCAACTTATTTCCTACCTTAGGGCAAGGAAAATGAAATATAAGGGATATGTCTGCAATCTCATTCAAGTCCAAGACTCTAGTTCAGAAACCCCTACTATTACGTCCGTATTAGTGGCATACAAATTCCAAAATATGTTTCCCAAAGATCTTCTTGAAATCTCTCTCTCGAGGAAAATAGACTTCAGAATAGACCTTCTTCCAGATACTCAGCCTATCTATATTCCTACATACAGTATGGCTCTAGCAAAACTCAAGGAATTAAAAAAATAGTTAAAAGATCTCCTAGATAAGGGTTCATTATACCTAGTCTATCCCCATACGGTGCACCAGTTATATTCGTGCGTAAGAAAGATGGTCCCTTATAATATGTATTAACTATCGTTAGTTAAATAAAGTCATGGTCAAGAACAAGTATCCATTTCCCAGTATCAATGACTTATTTGACCAACTTAACGGTGCTAGTTACTTTTCTAAGATAGACCTCAGATCAGGCTATTATATGTTCAGAGTCAAAGAATATTGCATTCCACAAATAGTTTTCAGAACTCGGTATTGTCACTTTGAATTCCTAGTCATGTCATTTGGTCTTGCTAATGCTCCAACAGATTTCATAGGCTTAATAGGTCGCGTGTTCAAGTAGTAATTGGACATATTTATTATATTCTTCATCGATGACATTCTTGTCTATTCTCGCAGTGAGAATGATTATACAGATCATCTCTAAATTATACTTTAAACTCTCAAAACCTGAGTTATCATAATATCTATTCCTGTCATATATCAGTTCCTAGTATATGAATTCGATTCACTCAGTGTTACAAATCGTATTCCATGAAAATGGAAAATCCAAACTCTGTTCATGCAGCTTATGACTCATGTACTTATCCTTTGTAGTGTGCTCAGTAAAGTATTCAGTCTTAGTTATAATCTTAATTACAGTCTCAGTCCAGTAATTAGATTAGTCACTTAGTTTAGTCTCAGGTTTGCTTGACCAAAGCGTACAGTTATCAGTTATCTCGTTATTAATGTTTCGGTACCTCTGTTTATAGAATATTTTAGAATCATGTTATACGCTTGGTCTTGCATTCTCAAAGAATAAAGTTTTCACAAATTAAAGCTTAATTATCTCTTGTTGCACAGTCAGTCCTCACCTCATACGCATAATACACTACAATTCACATCAAGCTTCTAAGACTAAGTGTAGTTCAATATTATATGACCAGGTATTCATCTATAAGCCATTCAGATAATCAAATAAGTTAGTATGTTTATACACTCATGCTCAGCACCCATGTGAATATTTTCTATAGTCTCAGGTGATATGTTATACTATGGTGGAGAGTACAGTTGAGAGAGAATTCAAGGGATAACTTTAATCTTGAAAATTTGTAGTTCCAGTGCATAAGTCTTAGTCAATTATCTTAGATGATGTTTTGTAGGCCTAAACTCATATTACAGAATTTTAGTTAGGATATGATTTTCGTATTCAGCTGTTTTATTCAGCAATGCCAAGACTTCTTGCCACCTAAAGCCACTAGAACTCTTTAGAAAGAGTGTCAAAGAATGGAGCCAGTCGAATATAAGTTTTCAACATAAGTTAGTCCGCAAAACCAGCAATTCAGTTTTGTAGTTTGGCAGATAATGTTCATATTATTGGGTTTCTTATCATTCCATTTTGTCGCACTATCTGTAGTCTTATGGATGTAACTATTAAAATATCGACCAACCATGTGGATGTGAGTTCAGCTAAGTTCAGGTGTCACGCCTCAGTTTCAAATCCCCAATATGTATTCACAATTCAGTTTGTAGGTGCCCTTTGTATCATCTCAGGTTTTCCTCAATATCTCAGCCAAGTCAGTATTCTTTGGGGACATAATGTCCCAAGGGGTATATTCACAACAATCCCCGAGTTTTCATGACCTAAACCTTCCATCTTCTCTTCACATAACACATCTACTTTGGAGCAGTAGGAACTCATAGGTGGACCCTTAAGTTCTAATCTCAGTCGTAAGTCATGTATTCAGGGGCGCAGTTCTATTCATGATTATCTATTCCTGTATCACGTTTTAGGCTTAGTTATGTTCTCATGACCCCATTCATGTGTAATCAGTAAATGATCTCGAGTTGGAGATTGGTGATTTTTGAAAACATCTCCTATTAAAGGAGAAAAGAGGTTTGGCAAGAAGGGGAAGCTCAGTCCATGATATGTTGGTCTCTATCAAATTCTAAGCCATTTTAGAAAGGTAGCGTACGATCTTGAGTTACCTTCAGACTTAACTTCAGTGCATCTAGTGTTTCATGTTTCGTTGCTTTAGAAGTGAATAAGTGACCCAGAAACTGTAGTTCCTATACAGGGCCTAGATATTCAGAACACTCTATCTTATGAAGAGGTTCCAATTTAAATCCTTAACTATCAGATTCACCAACTGAGGAACAAATAAGTTCCTCTAGTCAAAGTTTTTTGATGGAATAAGTTTGTGGAGGGAGCTCCTTGGGAAGCATAAGCAGATATGCGAGCCAAGTATCCTTACCACTTTTCCACAAACTCAAACTCAACCTAAGGTAATGATTCTCTTTAAGCTTACTCAGTTTCATGCTTATATTTTCTTGATAAACTTGGTATCAGTTACCATTACATATCAAGTCATACATACATGAGCCTGTTCAGCCAGATATTCATGCATCAGATATGCATGTTCAGTTAAGATTCTCAGTTTTTCTACAATCCCAACCATGTACTCATGCAACAGATATACATGTTCGGTATAAAATTTCTACATATTAGCAATGTAAGTCATAAAATTATGTTATAGTTGTGCATGTTCTGTATCTATATTCATTCTATTAGTATTCTCAGCTCAGTCAGCCTCATTCTAGGATGAATGTTTCTAATGGGTGGATATTGTAAGACCCCACAAAATTCTAAGCTTAACTCAGTCCTTTAAAGCTTGAAAAGGGGTCCCAGACTTAGAAATTTTTTTTAGCTAAGTATTCAGACTTAGTGTTATTTTAGCCTTCATAGGTTAGCGACTCCATTTCACGACCCTCATGGCCTTAAAGTAATGATTTTTAGGTTGAATCATGATCAAGAATGTCAGTGGGCATTCCCGGACAAGTTTTGGATTTTTTAGACCTCATTTGAAACACCTTTGAAAGTTCAAACCAGTGAATCAACACGATCTCGATCTGCTGCGTAGCGTATCGTGTGAATGAATAATTTTCTCCAGCTCCCCAGTGCAAATAATACTGAACCGACCTGGACTCGATGTGTCACATTGGCCATAGCATTGACCCCATCGACCTAACGTGTCAGTCTGCGCATCCCTAATTCAGTTTTTAGTAATTAAAAGCTGTATTTTTCAGGGGTACTTTGGCCTTTTATCGATGTTTATCAGCCCCAAAATACGAAATGAATCCCCTTTAGAGGCAAAATTCATTCTCTATTTGGAAATTACTCAAGAACAAAAACCCTGGGAGATCAAATTTCAAACTCAAGGCTTAAGATTTCACCATCATTCTTCAAGAATTTAGCAACCAAGGTATGTCAAGCGTTCATCGAAGGGATTCCTTCCGCCGTTGTAGTTCAAACAGCTTTTTTAACTATAAGTTAATGAGTTTGATAAATTTCATCATTGAATTTGAATGTTTTCATGACTACCATGTTAATGGAGTTTCTAGTTCATGATTTAATTGCGAGATGCATACAAAATTATTTGTTATATATGTTGTACCAAGTTAATTCTTAGTAAAACCCTCCAAATTATGAATTTGGTATTTGAAATAATGATTCTCGCATGTTGTTTAGTATGTGTACATATTATGTCCTCCAAGTTTTTGTTGAATTGTGAAATTATATCATGTTAGCATGTATTCATGTTTATGTAAGAAAGTGTTTGCTATACTGTCCGAATGAAAGAATTATGATCAAGTAATTAGCTATCATGTTTTAAGATTGTGCTACTTCTTATAATTTATGCTATCGAGTCCTGTGAGTATTCAATACCCGACAATTTAGCTATTTACCTAGAGCCATGGTCAGTCACAAATTAGTATCATTCATGTCACGATCAGTAGGATTCAGCTAGTTAAAGAACTTAAGAAAGCTCAATAGTACTGTTTATTTAAAAAAATTTTGTAGTATTTCTGTCAGTCCACAGAACCCAGTGAACTCAGTTATGTTTAATTGTACAATACGATCAATAACAGTTCAGTACAGCTTAGAACAGTTTAGAATTCAGTCCAGTGTTTATTCATCTAGGAGTAGGATTCAGCACCGAGTGAACCCAAGGATGGGAACTCACCTTCTAGTAGAAGGTGTGATCCTTAGATGTTGTCCTTGCATTCTAGAACTACATAGATAGCGTAGGTTAAGACATCAAACTACCAGTTGAGGGTTTATGAGGTGTTTTAGCATGCTAGTTGAGGGTACAGCCATTCTCACTCAGAGAACCTACCAAATGAGGGTGGCAGTTTATCATTACTCGTTCCATAGTACTGATACCCTTCCAGCTGGGGTTACAGGTTGGACCCCAATCAGTTCAGAGAGGTGCACGTCGGTTAGATGATTACCTCCCACAGCCTCAGTTTCAGGTTGTGTTCTAGGGAATCAAGACAGTCAGATACAGTCACTCAGTTCAGGATAAAACTCAGCGCAGTTCCATAGAATAAGAATTGTTAGATAAATCTTTCAATCATTAGTAATACAATATCAATAAATTCAGATATTTGTTAATCTATATTGAGAACTCTGTAACTAGTGCTATCATGATCTCAATCACAGTTTATGTGTTCATGCATGTACTCTCATTCAGTTATACTCATGTCATTCAATCAGTATCGTTCATACATATAAACCCATGTATTTCAACCTACCTCACTTTGCATACCAGTATATTCAAAGTACTGACGCATATTTTTCTTTTGCTCTATAATGTCTTATGTTATACGTTCTGACGCATGGGCTCCTAATCATATTTAGGAGTTAATATATTCTGTAGCTAGAGTTAGTGGTGAGTCCTCATAGTCCAAGGACATGGTTATTACTTCAGTATTTCAGTTCATTTTAGTAGTTTGATGTTAGTTGGGGACTTCTCCCATCAACTTCTTATTTAGAAAGTTAGAGGCTTATTTAGACGAGAGTATTTTTCAGACAGATATTTAGTATTGGCACTGATATACTGTTTATAGTGTATATTTACAGTATTGATCCTTATGGCCGATTTTTACTTTATTTCAGCATTTTTACAGTATTATTATTCAGTTATTAGAGCAGTTACAAGTCATGGGTTAGCTTGTGGTCCTTCGAGATTATGAGCACCATGTAGCATCTGAGTTACAGACTCGAGGCGTTACAATGGGTATTCCACCTTTACGATAAGCTAGACAATACCCTTTAACTCTTAACTTAAATATCTACACAAAATCCCATCTATTAACCCAGGAGTCATTTACTTAGACATTTATATTTTATATCATCATAACAATTATTCTTTAAAGCTAAGTCCAATCATCCCACTCCAATCCATTAAAAAATTGACTCCCCATTTTCATTATAAAACCAAAACATGGTTGTTGAGGCCTTTAAAATCAATTTAATCCATTTTCCCCTAATGCAATGTAATAATTCAAAAAATGAGTTAGATCATGCAATTAACACATTCAAAACTAAGGTTAATGAAGGTGGGTTGAGGACATTACCATTATAAATCCAAAATCTAGAAGTTTGGAAAATCCATGTTCCCTATTTCAAATTCCCATAACCATGAACCAATTTAGTTCAAAAATCATAATTTAAAGCATGAATATCATATTCAAATCATGGAGAAACAAATTCCAAGAGAAAACAATCAAAATTCATCAAACCAATAACTAACACATAATCTAATTCACATAAAAATGGTTAAACACATGTACTTATATAAAAATCAAGTTAGGGAGAAGACACATTCCTAAAACCCCAAGGAAATTAGAAGAGAAATAGCAAATTGGATCCTAGATTATTAATATCTTAAAAACCCTAACCTTCTCATATTTTAGGGTGATTAAGAGTAGAGTAGAATTTTTATGATTTGATAATTTATGTTAAAAGGGACCCTTGAGGTGTTTTAAGTCATGGGTTAAGTTTAAAAAAGGAAAAAGACCTAAAATCCCTTAATGAAAAATATGCAATAAAATTTCTCCTTGTCTTTACGAGTCTGGTAACAACTTGTAGTGACTGGTCACGAGTGGTTTCCTTGACTCATGGCTTGGAAGAAAATTGGGGCACCTTGATTGTTATGGTCAAGAGTACCTCATCACAACATGTGAACTTACCCTATGACTCATTAGGACTAAGTCGTGATTAAGTCAGTAAGCTAGGCACACATCACTGGTGACACTATGAGTCTCAACCTATGACTCGTGATGAGTGATAATAGCACCCATGGTTTTGGTCCTTCAAAATTTATTGATTATTGAGCTTATTAGCCTCACTATGACTCACCCTACAAGTCATATGGTGTCATTGCCGGTCTTAGGGACCCAATCATAGCCTAACAAGTATGTTGGGGTGGAGTTTATCTCTTGACTATAACTTGTACCCTACGAGTCAAAGGGTCTCGACATGATTCAAAGGGTTTGATTCATAGGGAAATAATATACTATTCTAAACTTCCTATTATGACTAAAATTAGCATGGTAAGAGTCATAAGGATTAGACAAGATTTGTATAGTGTAACTCATAATAGACTAGTATTGAGTGAGCTTGGACACTGTCCAGATTATTCTAGGACTAAACATATCTTAGGGTGACCCGATGAGTCGTGGGGTCACCTATAGTGATTGGGCATTAGTTTTTAGTGTTTTAATTAAGGGAATCCTGGTAATTTGCCTCCTACCCTACTTAGCCCCCACAATATAAGAGACTTTTTGGTACATTATACAATATTATTCATAATCAAAATACTCTCTCAAATGCTCTAGATTCTCCAAGTTCAAGATAATAAGAGTTTCGAAGTAGTTGGTTATTTAAGGGCATAAGGGTTGACTTCTGTCTATATATCTTGTTATTTTAGGCATGTTACTATTCCCTACTACTTAGTTTATGAAATACATATATTTTATGGTTAAGGGTTTTGGAATGGTTATTTCTAAATTGTTTCCCTTTTTTTCATGAGTTGCTCATGCCTTGAATCAAATGGTTTTAAACTAATGGGGTGCATTGGAATTGGAATTGAATTGGGGGTTGAGGTAATTCCCTAATATTGATGTTAGAAAGTTGGAATTCGTTTTGAATAATTAAGTTCCATGAGCCCACTTTTGTAATTTGCTTTTAATTATGAATTTTTTTTTTTGGTTTGACCTACCCACTAATAATATTGCATTGAATAAATGGATAAACAAGTAATATGGATTAGTAAGGCATTATTTTCTAAGATTGATTTAATGAAGTAAGGGGGTCGAGGCATTCCCTTGTGTAAATATGTTTGTTATGGCATAGAGCTAAGCTTACAAGAGTAAGGGTATGATGATACCTATGGTGTGCCTTAATGATGAAATCCTTTGTTGAATAAATAGGTTATGTGAAACATATTTTAATTTGGGCTTAATAGGGGTTATATAGCTAAGTCATGATGGTGTATCTTTTGGATAACTTATACTAAAAATACATATATGTCAACATTAGGATTTTTCTTGATGACTGCATGCATAGTTCACACTATTGATATAATTGTATCTTGGATTAACGTGGGACCGGATGCTCCATCCTCATGTGATGTAGGCATTGGAGATACATCTACTTTTCTTGTGCAATGTTAGGTTGATTGGATCAATTCATCCATCGCTTATGGTAAAGTGGTAAGCTTTTTTTCTTCATAAGACTTGATCATTCCATAGGTGTCCTTCTATAAATTAGAATTAAAGAGTTCACATTATCATTATCATTGTCAGAGTTGGGGGCAAGTCCCACCTTAGATTATTTTTTGGATAATAAAGGCTTTGTAGATATTACTATGGACTTGTGTATTGGTATTTATTATGGTTATTTATTATTCATTATTTGTTATCAATTATCAATTGTCAATTGCTGACAAACCTTTAATATCTTTAAGTTGTTAAGCATGTTATCTATTTATATGTTCAAATTCAGTATTTGCTAGTGTATGATGATATTTTTTAACTTGTTAAAGAGGGCGATCCCTGATCCTCATTGGACATGGGATGCCCATCACGTCCAGGCCCTATTTTAGGCTGTGATTTGGTATTTGATCCAGGTTTAGTGTCTTGTGTGTCAATAAATTTGTGTAAAGTAGAATCTCTTTTATGAGTGTGTAAAGCACCACACTAATAAGAGAGAGGTGAAAAAACATTTAGGAATGTTCTATTTCTTGTGATCTACTTTGGTAATGTAGTGTCTAGTGTGTTAAAATCTCCTCAGATTCTTATTTGATTTCTTTTTAGATCATGCCTCCCAGAAGATCATATGCTTGTGTACACTCCTCTATCATACTTAAGGACAATATTTATGGAGCTCATCCTAATCATAAAGTTTATAGCTGGTCTAGCATTGCTATTTTTAATTGACCCCATGGAGTTCTATCGGTTTCCACTGATCCTTCTCCGCTGATGGAATCCCTACTCAGTCACCACTAAGAGATATTACTAATGCTGAGTTATGCTAATACATTCATTTGTTGACCTAGTTAGTGAGATCCAAGTCAGTTCAGTTGGGTCCTACTAGTGTTGTTGAGAATTTTTCTAAGACCGCTAGATTTTGGCTATTTATGAGGCTCAATCCTCCGACCATTACTAGCTCTAAGGTTGAGAAAGATCCTTAAGTGATCATAGATCTGATGGAAAGATGTTTTGTGAGATGTATGCTAATAATATAGATGATGTAGAGTCTGCTGCTTATTAGTTTAAGGATCTATCATACTAGTGTTATAAGGAATGGGATCAATCTAGGGGTGATGATACTAAATTTACTTTGTGGGATAATTTTGTCGGTATATTTCTTGATCGAATCTTTTCTCAGGAGTTAATGGAGGTGAAAGCTATTGAGTTCGAGAATAAAAAGTTAGATAGGATGACTGTGAAAGAGTATTACTTAAAATTTCATTAGTTATCCCACTATGCTCTTGATTTATTATCCAACATGACGGTTGTGATTATATGCTTTTAGTGTTAGAGTGTCAAGACACCTTACTTAATAATATCATGGATATCTCGAGGGTTGTGGTTATATGAAGTAGGTTGAAGATGAGATAAAGAAAAAACTGAGATATGGGAGAGGTAAAATAAAAGATCTCAATACTCTGAGAAGGGTGGAGGTCAACAGAATAATAGGAACGATGGCAGGCGGTGGTCTAGAAAGAAGTGGAGGAATTTTGGTTTGGATTCTAGAGCTAGTGCACTATATCCTAAGTTGTTCGGTGATCTTCATTTTTAGAAATAATTAATTAAAGGCACAAGATTACTAGTCTCAAGCCAGTGGGGCCCAGTCATCTCCATCACATCCTTCTTGAAGATTTTATAGACATTTGCACCATTCCTTTTGTGATGAGGGGAGGAATAAGTATTTCATATATGGCCAGCCTAGCCGCATTCAAAGGAACTGTCCTTTAGGTAATATTTCTACTAGGTATAATAAGGTCCCGATTACTACTTCTTCAGCTCCTGCACAAAAGGTTTCTACTCATGACTCTGGTACTGGTCTAAACCGTCTTTATGATCTTTCCATGCATTAGCATTTGGAGTCATCTCTAGATGTTGTTACCAGCATGCTAAAACATTTCTCTTATGATGTATGTTTTCTGATTGATTCTATGTTAACCCTTTTCTATGTGATCCCTTATGTGTTTATTTATTTTGGTTTTGGTCCTGAGTGTATTCAAAATCTCTTCTTCGTGCCTATCACAATGGGTGACTCTATAATTGCTAGAAAAATCTATAGGGTTTGTGTGGTATCTATCTGTGGTAGGGAGACACTTGCGAATCTAATGGAGTTGGACATGTTAGATTTTAATATGATTTTGTTTATGTATTGGTTACACTCATGCTATGAATCTATCAATTATAGAATCCTAAAGGTCACTTTCCATCCAAATATGTGTCGATGATTGAGTGGGAAGGAATTCCCTAGTGCCAAAGGGAAGATTCACTTCTTATCTTAGAGCTCGAAAATTGATTTCCAAGGGGCGTCGTTATAATTTGGTCTGGGTTAAAAATTTAAACTCGGAGGGTGTTTCATTATAGTTTGTTCTTGTGGTAAATAAATTTCCTTAGGTTTTCCCTAATGACCTTCCCAGTGTTTCTCCCAATAGGAAAATCAGTTTTAGGATTTATTTTTGTTCGGACACTCATCCTATTTCTATCCCACCTTATAGAATGGATCAAGTAGAGTTGAAATAACTAATGGAGCATTTAAAAGTTCTTCTTGACAAATGTTTTATTCGCCCTAGCATTTCTCCATGGAGTGCTCCCGTACTCTTCATACATATAAGGATGGGTCCCTTTGGATGTGTATTAATTATATTTAGTTAAATAAGCTGACTCTGAAGAAAATTTATCCTCTTTCTAGGATAAATGACCTATTTGATCAACTTTAGGGAGCTAAGTACTTTTCTAAGATTAATGTTTGATCGAGTTATAATAAGTTTAAAATTAGGGACTTCGATATCTCTAAAATTGCTTTCCAAACTTGGTATGGTTATTTCAAGTTTTTAGTGATGTTTTTTGGTTTGACTAATGTCTGAGTGACATTTATGGTTTTTATAAATTAGGTATTCCATTGTTTCTTGGATTTGTTCATAATTGTGTTTATTGATGAGATTTTGGTGTATTCCCAGAGTGAGGTGGATCATACTGATCACCTCTGCATAGTGTTACAGAATCTTAGGGATCAATAGTTGTATGCTAAATTTTCAATGTATGAGTTTTGGTTTAATGACTTTACTTTTATAGGTCATGTTGTTTCTAGTGAGGGAATCATGTTGGATCCGTAAAAAGTTATGGTAGTTAAGTTGTGTCCTAGTCCCATAATTCCAACTGACATTTGAAGCTTCTTGGGCTTGGCTAGATATTATAGGAAGTTTGTGGAGAGTTTCTCATTATTTGTTACCCCATTGACAAGGTTGACCAAGAAAAGGGTGAATTCTCTTTGGTTTGATGCTTGTGAGGGTAGTTTTAAGAAGTTGAATGATAAGTTTACTCCAATTATAGTTTTGACTTTACCTGAGGGAATCGGGGGTTTTGTTGTTTATTGTGTTGCGTCCCATGTGGGACTGGGTTATGTGTTGATGCAGCATGGTAAGGTTGTCGCATATGCTTCTAGGCTGCTAAAATTGCATGAGAAGAACTATCCTACTCATGACTTAGGGCTATTAGTGGTAGTCTTCATTTTAAAGATTTGGCACAATTACTTGCATGGGGTTCATGTTGACATCTTCTGAAACAATAAGAGTTTGAAATATATGTTCACCCTAAAGAATTAAATCTCAAGAAAATAAGACGACTTGTGCTGCTCAAGGAATATGACATACTTTTCCATTATCACCGAGGTAAGGCTAATGTGGTTGCTGATGCTCTTAGCAGAATATCGATGGGAACTTCTCTTATATGGATGTGGACAAGAGAGAGTTGGTGAAGGGAATTCACAGTTTTTCTAATCTTGGCGCTTTTCTCTTGGACACCGAGAATGGAAGTGTGATTGTGTATGAGTTGGTAGAGTCATCTCTTGGCTATGCAATAAAAGAGAAATAGGTTTTTGATCCTATCTTTATGCGAATCAAGGATAATGTAGGTCAGCAAAAAGTGATGGTTTTAGAGATTAGTGGTGATGATATCCTGAGGTACCAAGGTAGATTATGTGTTCTCGATGTTGATGGGTGGCGTTAGAGGATATTGGCTAAGGCTCATGAGTCAAGGTACACGATTCATCCAGGTTCTATAAAGATGTACCGTGAATTGAAAGTGATTTATTGGTGGAATAACATGAAGCATAATGTGGCCAATTTTGTGGCCAAGTGTATGGTGTGTCAACAAGTGAAGGAGATGTATTTGAGGCCTAGTGGATTATTTCCAGAAATTGAGTTTCCCATGTGGAAATGCAAAGTGATTAACATGGATTTACTTATTGGTCTTTAATGGTCCCACCAGCATTTTGATTAGATTTGGATCATCATAGATACGATGACTAGGTCCGCCCGTTTCCTAACTGCAAGAACTAAATACTATGCAAATAATTATGCAAAGTTGTATATTTAGTAAATTGTCAGGTTGCATGGTGCGCTCGTTTCTATTTTTGTTTTGTGATACTACGTTCTTCTTGCACTTTTGGTGTTCCTTTCAGAGAGGTATAGGAACTAAGGTGAACCTTAGCATTGCTTTCCACCCTTAAATGAATGGATAAGCAGAGAAGACTATCCATACATTAGAGGATATGCTTAGATCCTGTGTGATCGATTTTGGTGGTAGTTGGGTCATTTATTTTCCCCTATTTTTTTTCAAAAAATGATAGCTACCACTCTAGGATTGGGATGGCTCCATTTGAGTCTTTGTATGGTAGGAGATGTCGTTCTCCTATTGGGTGTTTTGAGTTTTGAGAGGATTGGCTGTTTGGTCATGATTTGATTCATCAGTCTATGGAGAAGGTGAGGGTGATTTAGGATAGGCATAAGACGGTCAAAAATTGCCAAAAGTCCTATACGGATATGAGACAAAAGGAGTTTGAATTTGTAGTTAGTGATTAGGCATTCTTGAAAGTGTCTCCCATGAAGGGAGTGATGCAATTTTGAAAGAAGGGGAAGATCAATCCCCATTATGTGGTCCTTTATTTGTTTTTGAAGAGATTGGGTAATGCGGCTTCTAAATTGGAATTACCTTCGAGTTTCTATTCTATCATCCAGTGTTTCATGTTTTAAGGTTGAGAAAGTGTTTAGGTAATCCTTCCTTGATAGTTTCATTGAAAAATGTGTGTGTTTCTAATTCCTTATCTTATGAGGAATTCCTGGTGGACATCTTGGATCTACAAGTCCATAGTTTGCGAACAAAGTACGTGGCTTTGCTAAAGGTTCTATGGTGGAACCAAAACGATATAGAGGTCATTTGGGAAGCTAAAGAGGTCATGAAGTCCAATTATCCATTCTTTTTCCCCCTTCCGAATAATTATGCCTAAGGTATGTATGATTCTTAACTTCTTTGTTTTCTGAGTTTGTTAAAGAAAATTGTGATTTCCTTGATATCTTTATTTTATAACTTTGTTAAAGGTAAGACTAGGTGTGTTTCTGTGCTAAATTATGCAAATGGACACCTTATATCATCATTTGGGGATGAATTGTCCTGGGGGGAGGAGGGGAGAATGTAACACCCTAGTTTTTGGTCAATGAAAATATCTTGATATTTGAGATTACTATCCTCACTACGACTCACCATGTGAGTTGTAGTGTGTATTGTGGGTATTAGGGATCCAATCATATCTTGGCCAATATGTTGGCCTAAAGTTTCTATCTTGACAACAACTTGGACCATATTAGTCTTGGGATCTCATACGGAGTTATAAGGTGTGAATCGTAGGTAAACTAATGTACTATACTAAAGTTTCTATTGTGATTGCAATTAGCATTGTATGAGTCACAAGTAACCAGAAGCTACTCATGGTACCTTCTGTGAGCACTAAATAAAATAATAATGATGGACATGTACGAAAACAACTAATAAAGCCATAATGTCAATAGTGGAAATATGATTTAATATCAAGTTTGAACAATAGATAAAAACTATTAAAAAAATGAACTAACTGTGTAACTGACTATCTGAAAGACTCTAAACTGACTGAAGAGTTGATGGGTCAAGTCCCCAACTAATTCTTACTGACTGAATGTACTAAACTACTGAACAACTGAAATAAACCACATGTCCCCGATAGACGAGGACTTACCATTGCTGCAGTAGAGTAACGCTGGAATGTTTTATTACTGTCGGGGAACTGAGTGTATAAACCTATGATATAAGACATCATAGTGTAAAAAAGAGTAAGCGGTCAATACTTTAAATATACTGGTATATGCGATGAGGTTCGATTGATATACATGGGATACTGTGCATATGAGATAAGGACTAATTGAAAGCATGAGATAACTGAACAAGAATAAATTAAATCTATAACTTCTAGGAATGCAAGACCAAGAATAAATCTAAAATCTAAAATTTGTCTATAATTTGAAACACTGAAAATTGTATAAATGATAAACAGAAAATCAGTACACTTGGTCAAGCAAACCAAAACTGACAATATATTGAATGCTAACTAAAATTGTGGGAGGTATCATCTAACCGCTATGCCCCAATTTGAGCTAATTGGGGTCCAACCTCTTACCCCAGTTGGAAGGGTGTTAGTACCGTACCACAAGTACTAATAATGGCTATGTGGATCCACAAAACTGATATCCCAAAAAACTAAAGAGTCACCTTATACTATCAGGAGAACTTGTAAGATATGTGTCAACCCTGAACTAGAAGAAAGATATCTTAAGCCTACGATGACAACATAGTTATGTAACTTAAGGATATCTACTAAGGTTCAAACCCTAAACTTGTAGGAATGTCCCCATCCCTGGGTTCGCTCGGTGTTGAATCTTACTCCCAACTAAATAACACTATTTACTGGACTAAACTAAAGATCATAACAATTATGTGAATAAAAATACTCAGGAGTTATCTGAAATCAATCTGAAGATACAGAAATTATGTAAACAAGTAGGTATTGGGCGTTCATAACCCACCAGAACTTAATGGAAATAACTATAAGGAAATATAAAATCTTTGAAAACCATAATAAGGAATCATTGTTTGAAATCCAACATTTAGTCATTTCATTAAACAAATGAGAGTCATGAACTTGTGTAGAAAATGATAAAAGCATACAAACATAAGATGATTACAAGAATCAATTCATGACTTTGGGATTTCACGTGAAAATTATAGCATTCAAAACTTGTAAGGGCTCATTCTACTTCAAAACATTTATAAACATAAATTATAATTGAAAACAACAAGAGCTTCATCGAGATAATTTAACTTGAATATAGTGAAGCCCATAATTTGAAATAAAAAAGGATTCTTGGACTCCATGAGTGAAAAGGGACCATGATGAACATCACACACAACTAAAAGACTGATTTATGGAACGATTCTTGGATTGGAAACTTGAATTCCTTGATTTCTTGTGTAAAGGGCTTGCATCTTGTTCTTAAGAATGGAGTAGGGGTTTTCACTTGTTTACTAATTGCTTAGCATTAATATAGAGGAGTTAATATGTTTAATATTTCATCAAATCATTTTTGAGTGATTAGGGACGGTTTAAGGGTGTGAAATAACTTCAACGCCCTTGATTTAAGTCAAAATGGAGCATTTTTGGCACTGGGCAATGACCTAGGCGACGTTCAAAAATCGCCTAAGAAAAGGTGGGAAATACATGGCCAATCGCCTAGGCCTGGGCTGGACGACACAAGGCCAATCTCACACCCATTCCAGTGGCCTTAGCCGATTCTTAAGCGAGGCACAACCCTTTGTATGGCCATAACTTTATGCTCGTGTATCATATTAAGGAATATTTTATATCGCTGGAAAGATAATTTGACTATCTAAAATTTGGTGGTTCTTAAGATTCCAAATTCCATATATATATATATATATATAATGTTATACTCATTCAAAGCTTACCCTTGTGGAATCAAAACCAAAATTTGACCAAATCAAAAGCTCTTAGCTGACTTTGCTCTAAGTGACTCTTAAGAACATCTTTCACACCTCATAATCTCTCTTCACACTAGGTTAATGATCATGAAACATGGATTCAAGTATGAATCATGAGACTATAGTTTATTCACATACGAGCGAAGGTTCAATTTCAAGCTTAAGAACATATGGGGTGTTACAACATCTCCCCCTTCAGAACATTTGTCCTTGAATGAGAGTAGTTACACTGAGAGTACTAAATTAAAGTAGCTGAGATCACATAATGAATATGCATGCCTGTGAACATGATTAGATGACTAATTCTGAAACATGACACGTGATTGAACTGATTTTATTAATGCATGCAACGACATGATAATGGTTATAAGGATGAGTTAGAAATGAGAGAGTCAACATATGAATAACAATTAACTTAGGATGGAACTGGTTTCGTAAAGAAAATTTGAGAGGTTTAAGACATGAAAACTCAGGGTATTATGACAACGCCCCCATGGGATTATTCGTCCCTCCACTAAATGATAATGAATAGGCTAAAATACCAAGGAAAGACTGAGATGATGCACGCAACACTTATAAACTAAATCATGACTGAATATCTTAATCTAAAACATGATGCATGGACTGAACTAAATTCATAATTTACATTGATGCTAACAATTACCTCTTTGAATGGCCATTCTCATGAAACATCAGATAGTAAGACTAGATCAAAAGATGGAAGAACCATAGGAACTTGTCTGTGTGACTGCTAGACTAAATTGTTGGCTATACGTACTGAATTATATTGAAAGTTCATACTCAACCTGAGTATTTCTTCTACACTCTTTCCTAGAAGTTCTAATAATAGTAGTGAGCAAAGAACTTGGGCATGATATGAATATGATATATTTGTAAGGAATCTTAATATTGCTATAAGTCTGTAACATGGAACATAGGCCTATGAAACATAAACTAGGATAGAATTACGAGGCCTTAGACAATGCAACTGCCCAATTAAAACTTAGCCTTTCTCCTTAATACTCATATGGGTACATATAACTACTCAAGCCAAAGTCTGAGTTGAACTACTTGCTCTCACCATGTTCAAGCCTAACTCATAATTACAAGGTACTGCACATAACAAAATAATGCTAGTCTGAACCATGAATTCAATACTCCATGTATTTTCACAACTTCTCATCTCAAGAATGATTCTTCTTACAACTTCAACAACTAAATTGAGCCTCTTACTAGGAATTTACTAGCACACAATGCACTCATACACTTTCATACAAAATGTTATTAAAGCCTATCATTATAACCTCATACAAACTTCCAGGCAAATACCCATAAAATCATATTTTATCATATTCTCTAAACTTCTATCAATAATAACTTCCATGAACTATCCCAAGAAGACACACCTAGAATTCTTTACTAATCATGATATATACAAAAAAAGTTTAATCTCAATCTTTCTTCACCATTACATCCTTATATATAAAACTAGCATGCAATAATATTTCCTCAACCAGAACTATTTACTCTCTCCAAATATATAATAGATCATTAATTTTTCATCACCACTACCTTAACACTACAGAGAGGTCACTAAAGGCTAAACATGAGGACCTGAAACATGAAAGAATACTATGCATAACTTTTACACTTAACTAAGGCCTGGGAAATAGAGTATCTAAAGTATGAATTTAGAAGAGATCTAAACTGAGGGCCTACATGACATAATTTGAATTTACTAATTATTATAATATACCATGATTTCTGGGAACTGCACATACTGTAAAGCATGGGTACTTGAGTCTGATTTTTATGACTTGAGTTTGGAATTCATATATTTATGGAACATGATTCGTACTACTTAGCAAACTGGAACTCCTTTTAGTAGGAACTAGTACATGATTCTATGAAAAGTGCATAAATATGAGTTATGATCATGGATCTAACATGTAAGGCATCAGTAGATATCATGACGACTGAAAATAAGAACTGTGCTCTGATATAAGGATGTGTTGGGAATCAGACTCCCTTACTACTGTTTACAGCACACTAACATCACTACTAGAATATAAGATCCTGGCTTGGTTACTTGTTGTATCATCTCTTCCTTAGCTTTAAGCCATTATTCTAACTCGGCAGACCCCTTTAAAAAAATCTAAATTGAACTGCAATACTCAACCTAAAAGACTACATCAAAAAGTGTAAAATCCACTGCTAATACTCTCTTCTGAGATACAACACTTAACTTTCTAGAGCCCCAATAGTCATCACATAATTACTTAAACACTGAATAACTTTGAATCTTCATGAGTATCAACATACCATGAGCTTACACCATCTAAAATATTCAATTCTCCTTACTATTAGACCAACCATCAAATATTAAAACTTAGATTCAAACATGTTACATGGATATTCTCAAAATTGTAATGAACCATACTAACTTCCTCCGTAGACTACTAATATCCTACCTCAAAACTTATATTTTTCCCTAAACCTTGAGAATTTCCATTAGAACTGAACATCCAACATCATCATCCTATAGCCCATAACTTAACTGGTAAGAACATACATTATGATATTACTAGTCTCATTCAAACATAACAACTTAAGGGTACTATATAAGAGCGCCCATACCATCATACATAACTTAATTTCTTGCATACACTATTTCAGGAATACACTATTTTACGACTACTAATTCACCTTTCATACAACTAGCCCCATGGATACATCATCTTCTAACTATCGATTAATATTATCCTTACCTTACTTCTTTTAAACTTATGGATTTATACTTCTAACTCTAGATCATATGCTTTCATAGGATTTTGAGAAGGGATCTTAAATCACCTCTCTTAGATATCATCTTTCTTACTCTAAGATATGAAATGATCTAACCCCTAAGCAATAAGATACTAACCCTTTATTTATTAATTAGTTCATTGGGAAACTAAAAATAAATGACTCTATTTCTAAATTCAACGGAGGCATAACTAGAGTGGAGCAAATTCATGCCAAGAATGACATAAAAATTAGTCATCTCTAACTTCATAAGATCTACTGAAGAGATTTTCTAAGATAGTGCAATCGAGTAATTTCTGTATATC
>NC_061120.1:109269934-109275483 GCF_002878395.1 Capsicum annuum | reverse complement strand
GTCTGGTTGTAATAGATTTTCCCACTAATACTGAGAAAGGTTGTGCTAATATTTTTAGACTAATATTAAAATTGACAAAAATATAAGAACTCCCAAAAGAAAGTGAAGCTCCGAGATATAATAAAACATAAATATGAATATAAAAGACCTGTAACGCACCCGTAACCACATCAGGAGAACATTCGTGATCATATCAGCACTGGAGTGCCTACAATCTGTTCTGATGTTGACCAGTGATGACACTAGAAGTGGCACCTTATTGAGTTGGATGACCTAATTGTGCTGCTAAAGAGTTAGTCTGACCCTGCTGGTGACCATTTCTACCCTTGCACATAATTATAAGGAACTCTCTTATCTTGTGGCCTTTCTTCCCATATACAAAAGTCACACCACTACCAACCTAACACAAACCCTGATGATTCCTACCATACCTCCTGCAGAGCAGATTATTAGGACCACTGTTCACGCTAATCAAGGGCCTAGAGCCTAGTGGTCTATCCCAACTATTACCACTCTCTAACCTTAACTTAAAACAACCTATTCTAGCCCTCTTATTCTCTTTTTCTTTCTCCCAACATTTCTCCTCCATACTATGCTTAGCATAAACCATAAGCCTAGATATGAGAAAAACTTGGTGATCATTCTAAGTAACTACTGAATGAGCTAAGGTAGCAAAAATAGCTTTGAAATTGCCGTGTGAGACATGCTCATTCACGGGATCTTCCTGAATAGATAGATGTGCAAGCTGCGTCCCCCTCCTTCTTTTGTTATTTCTTTTTGGAGGCAATGTTTATAAATAAAATAAAGGATGAGTTAGGAAGATAGTTTAAAATGAACTAATGCTCTTTCATAGGACATGAACACTAAAAGAAGGAAAACTTTTCCCAAAACGTCTTGTAGCATGTTGTTTATAAGTGTGGCATGCTACACAGCCATGTATAAGACTATACTGAACTCACCTTTTAGACTCCCTAGGACTATCAAAAACTTGGCTTTGATACCAAATTTTGTCATTACCCGAGGCTACCCCTAGTCGTGGCAATGGTGCTTATGGTCACAAGTAGCCACAACCTAACCCGTGAGCTAGTACCTACTGTGAACATTGAATAAAATACTAATAATGAACATATGCAAAAACAACTAATAAAGTCTGAATACTGGAAATATGATTTAATCTCAAGTCTTAACAATAGATAAAATTTGTAAAAAAATAATCTAACTATCTAACTGACTGTCTGAATATCTGAAAGCCTCTAAACTGACTGAGAAGTTGATGGGTAAAGTTCCCAACTAACTTTGATTGACTAAATATACTAAACTACTAAACAACTGAAATAAACTATCATGTCCTCAATAGATGAGAACTCACCACTGCTGTACTTGAGCAATGCTGGGATGTCTAACTGCGGTCGAGGAACTGAGCATTCGAACCTATTATATAAGACATAATAGGGCAAAGAAGAGTATGCATTCAGTACTTTGAATGTAATGTTATATGCGATGAGGTCAGGCTGATATACATGGGGTACTGTACATATGAGATAAGGACTTCTATAAAGTATGAGGTAACTAAACATGAATTCATGAAAATGGTAGCATTTGAGAATGCAAGAACAAACATAAATCTTAAATCTAAAATAATTTTGCAATCTAAAAGACTGAAACATGTATAACTGATAAAGTGAAAATCTATACACTTGGTCAAGCAAAACTAAACTAAAACTATCAAAATACTTTATTGAGACTGTGGGAGGTATCATTTAACCGACATGCCCCAAATTGAACTAATTGCGGTCCAACCTGTTACCCCAATTTTGAGGGTGTTAGTACTGTGACATAGACACTAACAATGGCTGTGTGAATCCACTAAATTGGTGTCCTAAATGACTAAAGAGTTACCCTGTACTGGCAGGAAAATTCGTGAGATATGTGTCAACCCTATACTAGCAAAAAGACATATCAATCCTCTACTGGCTATGTAGTTCTGTAAATCAGGTGTTGTTACTAATGGTCAAACCCTAAACTAGGTGGAATGCCCCCATCCCTGGGCTCGCTCGGTTTTGAATCATACTCTCAATTTAATAATGCTATTGACTGGACTGAACTTAGCATAAATGAGCAAACAAATGATCATAATAATTAAGTGAATGGCAATTCTCATGGGTTATCTAAAATTATTCAGGAGAAACGTAAATTATGTAAACAACTAGGTATCGGGCGTTTATAACCCACATATACTAAATATAAATAAGAACAAGGACATATAAAATCTTTGAAAACTATAATAGGTAATCATTATCAAAATCCAATACTTGGGCATTTCATCAAACACATGAGAGTCATGAACTTGTGTATGAGAATGATCAAAGCATGCGAAAGTAACATGATTATAAGATTCAATTCATAACATAGGGATTTAACATGAAAATTATGACATCCAATATATGTAAGGACTAATTCCTCTTGAAAACATTGATAAAAATAACTTATAATTTAAAACAACAAGAGCTTCATGGAGATAATTCAACTTTAACATATAGAAATGCATAATTTGAAATCAAAAAGGATTCTTGGACTCTCTGGGTGAAAAGGTCCATGGAAAAATATCACAAATACCTTAATGATTGATTTCTAGAAGGATTCTTGAATTGGAAACTTGAATTCCTAGATTTTTTGTGAAAAGGGCTTGAATCTTGTCCTTGAGAATGAAGAAGGGTTTTTGACTTGTTTACCGATTGCTTAGGGATAAGAGAGAGGAGTTAACGTGTTTAATACTTCATCAAATCATTTTGTAGTGATTAGAGATGGTTTAGGGGTGTGAAATAACTTCAACACCCTTGATTTAAGTCAAAATAGAGCATTTTTGGCACTGGACAATGACCTCTGCGACAAACAGTAAATTGCCCAAGCCAAGGGGGGAAATACATGGACAATCACCTAGCCCAGGGCTGGGAAATTCATGGAAAATTACACACCCATTCCAATGGCCTTAGGCTATTGTTAGGGGACGTAAAACCCTTTGAAAGGCCATAACTTTTTGCTCGATTATTGCATTAAGGCGAAATTGGTATCGTTGTAAAGCTAATTTGATTATATAAAGTTTGGTGGGTCTTAAGCTGCAAAATTTCACTCATATATAAACTTATACTAGTTCAAAGCTAATCCTTGTTGATTCAAACACCAAGGTTTGATCGAATCAAAGGCTCTTAGCTCACTTTTCTCTAAGTAACTCTTACTTACATCTTTCCCACCTCATAATATATCTTCACACTAGGTTAGTGATCATGAAACATGGAATAAAGTATAAATCATAGGACTTGAGTTTTCTCAAATAGGATAAAAGTCCAATTTCTAGCTTAGAAGCTTATAAGGTCTTACATATTGAGACCAGTATGCGTGACCCTGGATACTGTCCAGATTACGACTAGACTAAACATGACGTAGGGTAACCCTTTGAGTCGTGAGGTCAACTTTAATCTGATGGGTTAAGATGTCTCAACCTACGCTGAACTGGCGGGTGAGTTCCCATGCATGGGTTAACTCGGTGCTAAGCTCTACTCCCATCTGGAGGGGCTAGACAGGAATAACTGACTGTGCATGACTTAATCTTACTGAATTCCATTGACTGGCAGAATGTTACTGATATCTGATAACTCAATAAGATCATCAGGTTATCCTAAGTCACATGACTGACTAAAGTCTATGGAATCATATCTTGAGTTCGGATATCGTGAAACATGACATGGCTCTAGGCACACAACTATAGTTTTCAGGTACAAGTACCCCCAGGACTCGATAGAAGGAAACTGACATACATGACTAACTTTATCATAATAGTAGAGTCCATAATTTATAATATCATAAGTAGGGATCTCATACTAGGCATGGTTATCAACAATGTATTGCATGGAAAGGATTTCATATCACATGGAAGTACTTGCACAATCTTAATATTATGTTCATTGCATAATCATAGTGGCAACACATACCAATAGCATGGAAGTTCATGTAGATTGCATGGTTATCATACATATTGTTCATAACTAGGATTTGCAAGTAAACATATCATAATGTCATAAAAATAGTTCATGAGTATTTCAACAACATTTACAAAGAACATTATCAACATAGAAGTCATTGAAACGTAAGGGCATATCATGAATCCTTCACTTAGTCACAATTTAGCTATATTGCATGATTTCTAGTTTCTTAGACACTTTATCAAATACCTTAGATGCACATCTTAAGCATAGGTGAAATCATCAAATTATACATTATGAACAACCAAATTTACATGTTTCCAACTCATATGATATCATGAATTCATAAAAACATAACAGATTCCATCTTGGGAATCACCCAATATCAACAACATGATCATCAACACCCAACAATATAGAAATCATACTCTATGATGAAAAAGAAGGTTTTTAAGATTTATGAATGAAAGGGATCCACAAATCAACCCACACATACCTTAGAAGGAAAGATTATTGATGATTGACGTAGAAATTTCCTTGAAATCGGATCTTCAAGCTTAATTATGCAACCCTTGTTGTTTTTCTCTTTTAGTGCTCGTGGATGATGAGCTTTGAGATGATAACAGGGTTTTAATATGTTTAGAAGCTATATATTTCGTACGGTTAGGTTTAGGGACATGTAAGGAGTGTTAAAAGACTTAATTACGCCTAAAATAACTCAAAACAGAGTGTTTTTGGCACCTGGAATTGACTTAGGCGGCGCACAAGTGATTGCCTAAGCTAGGTTAGGCGGCGCCTGGCCAATCACCTATGCTTGGGTTGGGCAACGCCTAATCAATCGCGTATGCTTGGGTTGGGCGGCACCTAACCAATCGCTTATGCTTATTGTCTCTCATGAAAATGGGCATAACTTTTTGCTCGGGTATTGGATTAAGGCGAAATTGGTATTGTTGGAAAGCTAATTTGATTCTATACAATTTGGTGGGTCTAAATCAGCAAAAATACCACATTAACATTGAGTTATACTCGTTCAAAGATGACCTTCGCAAAATCAAACATTAAAACTTGATCGATTCAAAAACTTTTAGCTTGTATTACCTTAAGTGACTCATATGAACATGCTTAATGCATCATAAGCAATCCTATCACTAGGATATTCATTGTAAGTCATGTACTCAAGTATGAATCATAGGATAGGAGATTTCATACGTAGGAATACTTATTCACTTCCTAGCATAGAAACATATGGGGTATTACAATATGTCCCCCTTGGGAATATTCGTCCTCGAATGAGAATTTACTAAGAAGGGATACAAGACAATAAAACCTGAACTGAACATGAGGAACTGAAACTTGATCTCATGATTGACATGCTAAACATACTGAACTTGTGCATATCTGATGCACGAACAACTGACACATTAATGCATGACTGAGTATGAAATGGTTAACAGGTACCAAGTTTATTCTGGAAACATGAACGTGAAATTGAATAAGATTAAAGAGAACTGTTACCTTGAGCTTGATCTGAATTTATGGGGAAGAGGTGAGGATACTTGGTACGCATAT